>NW_020943974.1:578551-604733 GCF_900497805.2 Vombatus ursinus
CACACACACACACACACACACACACACACACACACACACACACACACGCACACACCCCTAGGTCTTTAGAGGCTCTTTCCTTCAGAAGGCCTTAACAAAAGAGTCCTCTGCAGTCAAAGGATCTGGGTTCAAATCCCACCTGTGTTCCTGATGCTTCCTAACTGTATGACCTTGAGCAAGTCCTTTCCCCACTCTGGGCCTCAGTTTCCTCATCTGTAAAATGAGGAAGTAGGACTAGGGGGCCCTGAGGTTCCCCTCAGCTCTAAGTCTCTGAGTCTCAAATCCCCCATCAGGACTGTGAATGACTTTGCATTTACTGGATGTGCCCTCTACCCCAGTCAGGGGATGAGAAGCTCATTTTCCTGAGGGTCCCCAGACATACCCCACTGATGACTCAGTTCTCTGGATTGCTCCACTCTGCCCCCTCACTTGTCCCTGACAGCTCCTCTCCCCCCCCCCCCCCGCCCCCCCCCCCCCCCAGCTCCCCTCCCCCTCTAGTTCCCCTCTCTGGTCTTTCCCCTTCAGGCCTAAGCTTCTGGAGGCAGGGCATTTTTTGTTTGCTCATATGTGTATCTTCAGGGCTTAGCACTGTACCTGGCACACCGTAAGAGCTTAATAAATACTATATTATCTACCCATCGCCAAAACAGAGTTTCTCTGTCTCTCTCTCTGTGTCTCTGTCTATATCTTTCTTTCTCTGTCTCTGTCTGTCTCTCTGTGTGTCTCTGTGTATATCTCCTCTCCTCTCCTTTCCTCTCTGTCTCTGTCTCTCTGTCTCTCTCTGTCTCTGTCTCTCTGTCTCTCTCTCTCTCTCTGCCTTTCTATCTCATCTATATATGAAGTGAGGTTCATCCAGTGTCATAGACCATGGTCTCCACTTTCTCCAACTTGACTTGGGAACTTTCTGGTTGCCCCAAGACCCCCGCCACCCACCTGGCAGAGGTTTCCATAAGCCTAGGGGCAGTCAGTCCTGGTCAAAGATGTCCTTTCTGGGCACCAACATTTCTTTTTCTGACTCGCTTTGCTTCCAGGCCAATGAGCCCTACCCACTCTCCTGGAGCTGTGCTTCCCAGACGTCCCCTCTCCAGTCCCCTTTTGGCCGTCCTCTGCCTTCATCCTTTATCTTCTCCCCTGCACTTTGCCAGGAATGCCTTGGCTTTCCTTCACAGCATTTTATCATCCTCTGATGGATGACGTCCAAATTTTCTCCTGGCCCAGGCCTGCATCCCAAACAGCCCTTCAGACTTCTCCCTGCCTGGAGATTCAGGGCCACTTCAGACTGATGATGACAAATAGCATGGCCTCATCCCTCCAGCCCAAAGAGGGGGCTCGGTCTCCCTGGACCCAATGGGAAGTTGGGTACCTTCCCTAGGAGGACTCAGGCAGACCACGCCCCACTCTGTGCCTCAGTCTCTTCATTTTTAAAAGGGAGGAGGGACATTAACTGTACCTCCCTCCAAAAGTCCTTCCACGTCCTAATCTGGACTGACCCCATTTATGGATATTTGTGTTTTTTAACTTTCTTTCTCCTGAAGCCACAGGGTTGATTCCAAATCAAAGGATATTTATGCCCTTGTCTAGGGAGAGAGGTGGTAAAGACGACTTGGGTCCTGTTCTCTTGGGGAGGTGTGAACACCTCTCTGATTGAGCCAAGAAGGAAATAAAGACGTTGCCTGAATCAACAAATTAGCCACATCTCTGAGGATATTGAGCAGTTAAGCCTTTGACAAATGTCAGAGTTTGAGAGCTCAAGATTTGGATATGGTGCAAGCCAGGAGGTGCTTTTGGAGAAGATTAGAGGGATTTGACTTTCCCCCTTCCCCAGCCTTGTGGCTCCAAAAGGAAGCTACTAGACAGGTCAAAATTATTACATAGACAGATAGATGGATCAATAGATGGATGAATGGATGGATGGATGGATGGATGGATGGATGGATGGATGGATGATTTATTAATTATTAAGTGCTTACTATGTGCCAGGCACTGTGCTAAGCACTGGGGATGGAAGTTCAACAAGGCAATCTCTACCTTCAAGGAGTTTACATTCTAATTGGTCAAGACAGCACATAAAAGAGAACTATAGAACTATAAATTGAGAGAGCAGGTATTCTTAGGGTCAAGGCAATTGGTGAGGAGAAGAGAAGTCCAGAGAGTGAGTTGAGTACATAGTGAATTGATCGAGGTTGGGGCCCCTCCTACAATGGTGGTCTGGGGTGACGAGAGTAGGGCCTCAGGGTGGAGGTTTCTCTAACATGGCAAGGCAGCTGGTGAAGAAGTGGAGAGAAAGAGAAGAGTCAGGAGTGAGGAACAGGAAACAGCAACACAATCTGTATAGACAAATGTACAGAGAAACAGTCACTCAGGGACGGAAGCAGCTTCAAGGAGCACGACCCTGGGTAGCAGAGAAGAAAGTCAGACCGCTGAGAGGAGCAAGCCCTGGGAGTTTAGCTGAGCAAGCTGCCCAACAGACATGCTCTGACCAAGTGGAAGGCTCTGCAAAGAGAAAAATGACTTCCATGCCCTACAGTACCAGGAGGTACTTGATAAAATTATCATTGGCATACTTGTACCCTGCAAATATGCCTTTCCACTATTATACTCAAGTTTGAGCTCACTCTACCAACAGACGCTGTGTATATCCCTGAGGTTGACAGGGAGAATGTGACTGTTTTTTACTATTCCATCTTAGTAAATGCCTTTTCTAAGACATGGTTGAATCTATTGGCTGATTGTTAATGGGAAGCACACTGGAGGGGGCTCATGAGTATTAAGAGTGCAGATTTGAAGGGTTAGCCTTATTCGGGCCTTTGATCCATAGCAGTGAGAGAGCTCAGCTCCCTCAGGAGGTACGAGTTCAGATTGTGCCCCTGATACTAATTAGTTGTGTGACTGCATGCAATTCCCTCCACCTCTTGTAGTCAGCGTGCTCACCTATGTCATGAGGCTGTGGGAGTCCCGTTCTGACCTTCAGACATTTCACCCTCTCCACTGGGAGACCATGGAGACGCTGCCTTAGGAGCTGCCAGTCTGCTTCAGAAGATGGCATAATCTTGACCTGCCCGGAGGATTCTGAGGGGGAGGGGGTGGCAAACCAGGCTGGGGGAACTGTGGAGAAGGGCACTTGTGGGCTGATTTTCACAGAGATGTGGAAGATAAGGAACCAGCCCCAGAGCAGTGTTTGTAGAGCTCTTGCTAGACTGACATAAACTATTGTTACTATCATTCCTTCCCTTTATGTTAGGGAACTGGGGTTCAGAGAGCCAAAAAGAGGGACTTTCCAAGGCCCCCATACTCAAGTTAATTCAACAAATGGTGCAGTTCAAGTTAACCAGCACTTACAATACCACATGACAAATGCTGTCTAGGAAGTGGCAGGTTCCAAGAGCAACATAAAACCATCGCTGCCCTCAGGGAGCTTCCATCACACTGGCACCAGCAAGCGGGTGAGGCCTGTTTAGAAAAAACGGGAGTTGGGTGAAGAACGTCAGTAAGTCAGTGAACAGACATTTGTGGACGGAGCAGCCCCTGCCCTCAAGGGGCTCCTAATCTAACGGGAGCGAGAACGTGTGATTGACAGTCCATTCAGGACCAGGAACTGGCCAGGCCTCCTGCTAAAGTGGGATCGGAGCCGAATCTCAGAGAAGCCAGGGAAGGGGCAGAGGATGGTGGGTCCCAGGGACGGCTCTGGATTGAGGCCAAGGCCCAGTCTGGAGTGGCCTCGGGGCCCGGTCGGGGGGTGGCAGGAACACACAGCTGCAGAAGCAGCAGGCTGACAGAGCTGCACCTGGGGACCACTCAGGCACAGAGCCTTGAAGAGCAGAGGGAAGGCAGATCCTGCCTTTCCCTGGCACTATGAGTCACGCGGGCTGTGCGCTCTGGGTTAGGAGGATGTCCTCACTTCCTGAACACCCCAGGGGTTTTCCTCTTGCTAGAGGCTCCTACTCAGAGTCACCCAAGAAGTCTGGAGGACTGAATATATACCCCTGAGCAGATGGAGGCTCACCAGAGGGCAGGCCACTCAACTCTCCAACAGCCCTTGCTGGGGTGGAGGAAAACCCTAGGGAATCACCATAGAGGTCCATGGTGGAGAGCCCAAGCCTATCGCCGAGGGAAGAGGAGGCAGCTTAGCTATTCATGGACCACAGGGCCACTCCTTTGTATGTTCTGTTTTCTGTTGAGTGCGATCAAACCTGAGCCTCTGCCCGTGTCCCACTAGCCTGAATATCTGCCTGGGAAGGGAGGGTCCTTTAACATTTTTGTGAAGAGCCAGATAAGAAGCAAATTCTCACATTCCTGGGTGACAAGAGTCAAAAAGGTGACAGAGAAGCATACAAATTGAACCCCCTCTGTGTGAGATGAGGACTGCTTTTCTGTGGTCTGCTTCATGCGTGTGGATAGACATTCGTTATACACACACACACACACACACACACACACACACGCACACACACACGCACACATATTCCTTTTGCAATGCGCCATCTGGCATCTGTGTTTTAGTGGAAGATTATATATAGATACATGTATATATGTATGAATATATGTACCTATATATAATGTGTGTATATATTTAAATGAATTAAGAAAAACACATCATTTCTTTTAAGTCTTGAGAGAGAAAAAAAGATAGACCTGCAGACCATATGGACTCTATTTTTTTCTGGAGTAATCCATCATGGAAAATAATGTGTCACAGAAAACACATAAAAAGATTATTTCCGGACTTTCCAAATGACTGTTTTGAGAGAAGGATGGGGGTGGGCATATCACCTGAAGACCTGCTAAGACACCTAAGAGTCTGATTTTCCAAATCTGACTGCGCTGGTTTGGGAAGGAGGCCCACACTGAGCAGAACGGGCCGTCTGGAATGCAGCTGAGAGGAGAAGACAAGCCTCTGCCTCCCAGAGGGATCAGCGTCCTGTCTGTCCAGAGGAAGGGAAAGGGGGGAGCCTTCCGTGGCCCTCTGCCAGCTTTTACAGAATGGTGGTTCTTTGTTTCAGAGAGAGGAGAGACTGGGAAACTACTTTTCCCTCTAATTCTTTCCATAAATCTCCTGCAGACGTTTAAATCATTAGCAATCCAGAGCCAACTTAACGGAGAGGGAAGAGGGAAGATGTCATGGGCATGGTGACCACCCAGGGAGGTATGTGCACCATAAATAGGGCAGACCTCACCAGGCCCCTTGTTCACTCTTCCTTCCATCTCTAGGTTCCTTTCAGGCACCCACTGCTCTCCTGGGAGTCTCCTCTTCCCTGTCAAGAGGGAGACGATCCATTAAATGATCCAAGTAGTTTAATGGTGCACCCCCTTTGGAATATTTGCATTTTAAAAAAGGACAGGGTGACTCTTGGCCCCAAGGGGGGACCCCCAAGGTGGCATAGTACCTGAGTAAAGGAGATGCCTTTGGGCACTGGGCTTCCAGAAAGTCACAGATCATACCTGAAAGGTAACCAGAACCCTCTTCTTCTTCCTAACTATCCCTAGCCCCTACAGGTGAACACTTCCATTGACTGAACACAGCCAAGCAGAAGGAAGAAAAGGGTGAGACGGAAAAGCAGCCCTTAGAGATCTGGAGCCCAGCCTGTAGAAGAGTGTTGGGCTATAACATAATCCTCATAAGTTGTACCTCTCTTTTCTCATCTGGAAAATGAGCTAGTTGAACCAGCTGACCACAGGAAACCTTCCTTGAAGGGACCCATTGAGCCTTCAGTGGGGAAGACAGGAGATCCCAGGGGACAACAAAAGGCCCCGGAACTCCAGATAGGGTCCAGGGCAAATGAGAAACCACTGACCAGGAGCAGTTGTGATGAAAGGATTGTGGGACGATAGTAGTAACTGGCATTTCCATGGTTCTTTAGGGTTTTCAAAGTGCTTTATCTACATTTGAGCAACAACCCTGGGAGCCTTATAACTGCTATGCCTGGTACAAGGGGATTGAGGCTCTCCCAGAGAGGTCAAGGGCTTTGCCCAGAGTCACACAGCTGGTAAATGTCAGGAGAAGGAGGATTGAAAGCCAGGTCTTCCTGACTCCAAGGCTAACATGCTCTCCCCAACATCTTACTGCCTTTATATGGAGGAAGTCTAGAAGTATTTCATGAGCCTGAAGAAACCAGCTCCTGAGGAAAAGTCAAAAATTCTCTTCCTCCATTGATTAATCCCACTCTAGGACTTCCATCTCACAAATAGTCACCACTTTATGACCTTAGGAGACTGTCTCTGGGAGTGGCCACAAATCCATCCCTCTGTGACCACTGCGTCACTGATGAACCTCCAGGTACGTAGTGGGGTTGGTCCTTTCTTTCCCAGGCGCAGACATGGAGTGTCTCCAGCTTGGCAAGGTCTAGCAGAACTTGGGGTCCACTGACAAAGCGTCTAAGAACTGAGGCCATTTGTTGTGGAGGAAACAACATCGGCATAATTGCATTGAATTGGGGCCCAGGAGATCCAGTGAGCTCTTTGAGTTTCCTCCTCTTTAAAAAGAGGAATATTGGATGAGATGGTATGATATTCCAGGCTTCTCTATTGGTGAATAAATATGACACTCTAGCTCAAGGGTTCTGAACCGAGGGTCTATGAACTTTTAAAATATACATTTTGAAAACTATTTCAATATAATTGGTTTCCTTTGTCATCCTATGTCTTCTTTCTTAAGTGTTTAAAAAATCTGATTCAGAGAAGGGGCTTCACCAGAATGACTGCTGTCAATGAAGTCATGACATGAGAAATAGGAGCCACTGGTCTGGAGTTCATTGAGTGTTAGAGCAGCTGGGAAGAAGCTTAAAGCTTCATCCAACATGGTGCCTGTTGGGAAAATGGAAACGGGTGAAGGCAAGATGCGGGAGTTAATCAGACTTTGACTCTACCTAGAGCGTTTCTAATCTATGATTTTCTAACATAAAGTCTGATCAGCAGAGAGCTGAGAGAGAGAAATAAGTGAATGGGAAGCTGGACTGACAAATGTATCGGTGGGCATGTAGGCCCAGGCCAAATGGAGTGGATTGGCTACAGACAAAGATGTTCACCCCTGGGATCACCCATCTAAGAAAT
The DNA here is from genome assembly GCF_900497805.2 of Vombatus ursinus. NCBI lineage: Eukaryota > Metazoa > Chordata > Mammalia > Diprotodontia > Vombatidae > Vombatus > Vombatus ursinus. The sequence continues at coordinate 585,599 of NW_020943974.1, forward strand.
CAGGGCATCATAAGAAGCATAAGAGCAAAGGTTAGGATGGCTGTGCGTGAGTGTTTGGATGCTGTTCATGTACATAGGTGGATGCCTCGGCACCCACCCACTACAACAAAAATGGATAGGAATTATAGGCCTGTGGTTGGAGCTGAGAGAAGAACGAATAGGCAAGGATTGCCCGCTAGACCTGCCGACTGCCAAATCCGATTTAGGATTTTCTGATGCCGTGAATCTGAATGTGGAACCTTAAAGCAAAGAGACTCAACTAATCCATGAGACAGACAGCAGTCTCTGGGGAGCGAAGGTCAGTACTGGACAAGGCAGGGGCTCTTGGGGTGAGTCCTGGAAAACCCAAATCAAGACTTCTGTTCTGCCTCACTGCGAGGGAGAGGGCGCTAGAGCTTCATGGCATCGTGTTGAGTGGGGTTGAGATCACGCCATAGGTCATAGAATCATGGCTGTCAATGGGGGAAGAGGTCTCACACGGTATATAGCTCTAGTCTCCCATTTTCAGAATAAACCTAAGAAGATCAACGAATTTCCCAATCTATCAATCAATCACCATGCATTGAGCACCTCCTATACACCCTGATCAGTGCCAGATGCTGGGGTCACAAAGCCAAAATCAATCAAGCTTTGCCCTTGAGAAGATCACTATCAGTGGAGTCAGAAGTATAGATCCACATAACCCCACTCACACCCAAGCTCAGGGTGGTATTCCTGAATGAAAGCCTGGTACAGCAACATGCTACATGGTAGGGAGGTGTGACTCCTGCTTGCCTGAGAGACCACTGCACCCAAAATTCTATCTACCTGCCCAAGGTTGGCAGACAGTTCAGAGAAAGAACAAGCTAGGGAACCACGGATGGAGGCCTGGGCTTGGAATCGGGAAGACCCAAGTTGGATGCCTGCCTCACACACTAGGTCACCCTGGGCAAGTCAATTAAGTAATTGACCCTAATTCTCTTTCTAGCTTCAGTTTTCCTCATCCACAAAGTGGAGCAATACTGGCACCTGCTTTAAAGGGTTGTTACAAGATTCAAATGACATGAAAGCCACTTTGCAAACCTTAAAGCTTTACATAATTGCTAACTTATTTTTATTAAAACGAGTTTAAGGGAGATCGTCGAGAGAGGCTAGGGCAGATTTTTGAATGGTGATGGACAGCTCCTCAAGTCACAGACAGTGGGAAGCCCAGGCCCCAACGTGACCTTGATCCCATCATCCAAAACCCTAGAGACTGTCAAGAGGGGGCTTCTCTCTAGGAAGACCCTTCTCTCTTCTAGGTTGAGCTGAGATCTTGCCTCATTCCCAGCTGGAAAAGAGCCCTTGTAGTCACCTGTATTCTTGATTTCTTCTGATCTGCATAAATCCTCCACTTTCTGCTTCCTTCTTACTTGGACAAAGAGGTTGGCTGCTGTCAGGTTGGTCATGGGTAGCCAGTATTTGGTTGAAAGGAGACAAGCTGGCCAATAGTAACCTATGCCACCCCCAACCCACACCCCCTTGAGAGTAACCAGAGAAAGCGCCTTCCGTTCTGAACCTGTTTCGCCCCTAGTCTACACGTTTGTGGCAGAGAGGTTTATTCGAGCATACTAACCCTCTTGGACACAGGCGAGTGAAGGGAGGCCCACTCAGCCAGCCTGGGGCTGAATCCTGCCCACCCATGCCCCAAGGCTGCCTCTGGTGCTAACATGGCCCTTAGCCTTGTCTCCCCAAAGGCAGAAATCCCGGTCTCCCTTGGAGGCAGGACGGGCCAGCCCCACGTCAGAGAACTCTCTGTGGCACGTGTAGACCAGATGTAGCTCTATGTGGGACAGTTATCTTATCAGCCAACCACATCTACTCTCCATAGGTATGAAAAAATGACCTTGTTTGAGGAGGGAGACCCAGTGCAAGATTCTGTGTAGGAGTTGGTGTTAAACTGAGCTTCGAAAGACACTGGGGATTCCAAGAAGAGGAATGAGGAAGGATGGCAGGCTAGATGTGGGGACAGCCAGTGCAAAGGGCAGGGAGATAGGAAATGGAACGTTCTGCATGAAGGAGAGCAAAAGAGTCAGTTTATCTGACCTTGGAGGGCAAGAAGGGGAGTAAAGAAGTGGGGGTCTGCGAAGGTCGGTCAGTGACAGGCTGTGGAGGACTCTGCGATCCAGACGAGAGTCTGAGCTTGATTCTAGAAGTGGGAGGGCATCTGTCACTAGAGTTCTCACAGCTCGTCAGTTGCAGAGGTGAGATTCAAACCCAAGCCCACGATCTTAAGCTCAGAGCTCTTTCCACTAGAACATACTGTCTCTGGTAAAACTGCAACTCCTTCGGGCTTAGGTTTCTATGCCCTGGGAGGATTGTCCTGCAGAGGCCGGGCTAGGGTGAGGCCAGCAGGCCAGACTATCCTACATGGACAATTCTATCTGCCCCTGGGTTCTGTTTTCTGCACAAAGTGGGCATGCAGCAAACCCTGCCTGCTGGCCGTGCCTTCATTTTCCTTCATGGTTTGCTTAAATTGGAGAGAGAAAGAAGAGAGAAAACAACCCCAAAAGGCCTGGTGCTCATTAATCAGGCACAAAGGAAACAAACCTGGCCTGGTTTGGCCTGAGCTGAGGCTCCAAGTCCGTCGTTTCCCAGAAAAATCGTCCCCAGTGGGAGACGCTGACCTCTCTCTTCCTGTGCCCGAGGCCATTGTTGCTGGGCTCTGGTCCCCTGGCCTTCCTCAAATGAGTTTTTGCCCACAAGGAATCTGAGGGTCCCCCCAGACTCAGTTTCTCCCAATGTTGGGAGAACATTGCCAGCGCGTATGCCTTTCGTATCTGGAACTCAGCAGCCCAAGATGCTGAACTACCCTCCTCCCTCTTTGTTCACCCTGGTTGTGCCCCAGGGAGTGCTGAACCTGCCCCCGCCAGGCTTCCCTCTGATGGGGGCTGCTGGGCCAGAGACATTGCTGTGGGCTCGTGGGCTTTTGTTCCCCGCTTATGTTTCAAGCATCACAAAAGTACGGTCCTGGGAACTGGAGCTGAGATCAGCATCTCATTGGGAGCAGCTGGGTCCCCTCAGGGATGAGCGTAGACAGATAACCTACCACATTCCCCAAGGTCTGAGCCAAGGGGTCCCAGCCAATCAGTGGAAGGGTGCTCGGTGCCAACTCTTGGACTGGCCACCAGCTTTTCCACTCCTTTCTGCCCCCCATCCCTCCCCGTGGGTCCCTGCCTTGCCCCCAGGCTCCCACCTTCTTTAGCGGGGTTGGAGAAGGCTGTCATTCGGCCGTGTGCCCGTCAAGGGGAGCTGTGCCCCACATCTGTCACCAGCTCCTCCTAAGCCAGAGATTTCCATTACAAATGCCTGGAATGGCATCTCTGCCCTGGGCTCCTGCCATCCACAACAGCCAGGCTGCCAGGGCCAGAGTAAGGTTTCATTAAAGCTCTAAGCATATTTGTGCAGATTGGGAAGGAGGAGAGGATTTGGGGGTGGGAGGGGGCAGGGGCAGGAGGGATCCTGATCCAGAGGCTGAACTCACCATCCCAAATCCAAATGGTAATCATGGAGCAGTCTTCAAGTTTGGATACCTAGAGATGTTCTGAGATGCTGAAGAGGCGATGACCTGAGGGCTTCTTTCTTCCGACCCCTTCATGCCCTCCCTCAGAGAAATAACCTGCCCCATTCCTGAAAAGGGTGGAGACCTTAACATTAGCAGAAGCAATGGGTTATGGTGAGAGGCTCCTGGATTGGAGGTCTCACCTCTGATGCTTACTGCCTGGGTGGCTCTGGAACCCTCTCTGGACCTCAGCTTCCTCCTCTTTTAAATGAAGGGATTGGACGAGATGACTTCTGGGGCTCCTTCCAGCCCTGGATCTGTAACCCTAAAACTGAATCAAGGACTCTTTCCTTGGAAACCCCTGTAGGTTGTCCAGAATTGCACACCAGAGGACTGGCTGTGGCATTAGAAGGGACCTTGGAGGTCCCACAAATTCAGCTGCTTTTGAGCCTGTGACCCAGATGTTTTCTCGATCTTAAGAGGCAGGTCCAGATTACTTCAGCTCTAAAGCCCTTCCATGGATCTGGGATGTGGCCAATGGGGTCCTCCACCCAATGGTATGGATCGACACCCGTGAATGTCTTCTCCAATGAGATGCTTGTCCGTGTCCTCCCAGAAAGCCTTCTCTAGAGGTCCTCCCAAAGTGCTGAGGGCCTCCCTTTAGCTCCCCAAATATTGGATGGATACCACCACAGTCTGCAGCCCACCCGCCCATGAGCCCCTGCTCTTTCCAGCAAGGCAGCCCCCTGCAGACACGTACCCTCCTTTTGTTAGAAGTGTTCTATACCCTCCTGACCTCCACCACAGGTCCCCCATCACCTGCAAATAACACAGATGTCACAAAGTCATCTGGGAAGGAGGACATTATGAGGGGAATCAGGGAAGGCATCATGTAGAAAATATGTCTAAGCGGCATCCCAAAGCAGAGAATGACTCCATGAGACAAAGGCAAGGAGGAAACAGGGCAGTGAAGGTCCGTCAACAGCAGACATCTATTAAGTGTTCAGTACTTGCCAGCGCTGTGTTAAGTGTCTCGATTCTGACACATCAGGCTTGGGAGAAGGAGCTGGACGTAGTCAGCCTGGGTGGAGCCAGACCCAGCCTGCTTGGTCCCAGCAGTGATGGGGAGAGCTGTGACGAGACCAATTTAGGGAATTCTTTGGGGTCCAGGCTGAGCTACCTGCTCTCTGAGGTTCCTTCCATAACCTCCATGATAAGATTCTGTGATTATGGACGTCACTGGGAGATTCTGTGACGTTTGGGGGCTAGGTGCTTTCAGCATAGTGGGCATCTGCCAACAGGAGCTTCTGGAGGACCTCGCCAGCTTGAGACTCTCAATATTTTATTTGACCTGGGCACTGGACGTCCCCTCCAATGGTGCCTCACACCCTGAGCGGACCCCTCCCTGTTCAATGCCTCATCTGGTGTCAATGATCAGAAGGTCATCAAAGTTATCTCTACAGTTACATCTTTCAGGGATCACAAATGATTTTGACCTATGGTGGGGCACTCTTTATGGGCAGCTAGGTGGAGCGATACATAGAATGCTGGGCCTACAGCCAGGAAGACCTGAGTTCAAGACCTGGCCTCAGACACTTAACTAGCTATACAACCCTGGGCAAGTCACTTCACCCTGTTTGCCTCAGTTTCCTCATCTGTAAAGTGAGCTGGAAAAGGAAGTGGCAACCCCCTCCAAATGGGGTCACAAAGAGTCAGACACAACTGAAATGACTGAACAACAACAGAGGACTCTTTGTTAGGCAAACCTCTAAGCTGACTGTTTATTCTACTGCACAGAATGCTTTTTTAGAGCACCCACACACCAAGCGCAGTGGCATCTTGTAATCTAAAGAAGGACTATGGATGATTTCCACCAGCAGCCAGGAAGGATCAATTCCCCACAATGGAATTAAAGGCCGAAAACAAGCTCTGGAATTCTCCATCTGCAGGGCATAAGCTCAAGTTGAACAGATGAGAGGATTGTGCAAGCCGGATAAGGAAAACCCTGCCCTGTGCTGCTCAGCGTCTATCTGTCACAGAGATGATTCCCATCTTCCTGTCTCTGGGTCGGCTGCACTATTTTTTAAATGACATTTTCTGTTATTTTTAGATGTGCATTATCTCCCTCCCATCCAATAAACCCTGTCACGAGCACTGTCACAAACAAGTATCGTCAAGCAAAACACATTCCTGCATTTGCTATGTCCAAAAAAAAGAAGCATCAGTCGTTGCCTCTCCATGAGGAGGTGAGTAACATGCTTTATCTTGAGTCCCCTGGAATTGCAACCGGCCATTGTACTGATCAGAGTTCGTAAGTCTTGCCAAGTTTTTTTATTGTCTTTGTGATAGATGCATCCTGTGGTTTCTTCAGCCATCCCTCCGTTGACAGTCATCCTCTCACTTTCCAATTCTTCACCACCACAAAAGGATCCTCCATAAACACCTTGGTACATAAGTCTTTTCCCTCTTTCTTTGACCTCTTTAGGGTATTGACCTAATAGTGGCATCACCGGGTCAAAGGCTATGCACAGTTAAGTACCTTTGGGGGCTCGGTTCCACATTGCTTTCCAGAAAGCCGGGACCAGTTCGGAACTCCACTGACAATGCTTGGTTTCTCATGGCTCCTTCAGTATCTCTGATTTTCTTTTTCTTCAGCTTCACCAATCTGATATTGTAAGGGGGAGCCCAATGTTTTAATTTGCTCTTGGCTGATTAGCGCTGATTCAGAGCATTTTTCATACAGTTACTGACAGCGTGGATTGCTTCCTCTTGAAACTGCCTATTCATCTTCTGTGACCATTTACCAACTGAGGAATGACTCTCAATCTTACAGATTCAAGTCAGTTCTCTATATATCTTAGAAATGAGACATTTACCAGAGAAACTTACTGCAAAGTGTCATTTATCCCCATTTATCAGCTTCTCTTCTAATTTCAGCTGCATTGATTTTATTCAAAAGCATTCAACTTTATATAGTAAAAATTACCCTCTATCTCTTGTTCAGTCATGAGCTCTCCCCTGTCCATAAATCTGACAGGTATTTTTTCCTTACTCTTCTATTTCTTTATATTGTTGCCCTTAGTACCCAAGCCACACATTCATTTGGAGTTTGTCTTGGTATGTGGTGTGAGATATTGGTCTACACCTAGTTTCTGCCATACTGCCCCAGAAACCCGAGCTCTTGTCTCAAGCAACAGCTGGAGCTTTTGACAGCTTTTGTGCTCATCCCTGATAAAGCGTCCGGGTGCATTTGACTCTGACCTGTTGGCCGTGGAGGTTAAGACTGACCAGATGCAAGCAGATTCTTTATCCGTTCTTCCCAAATGGACCCAGACCAATTTCCGTCTCACTCTCTAATTCTTGTTTCGATTTGTGCATCTTCGTTTACTTTCAGATGAATTTAATAATTGTTTAAAAGGAAAGCAAAGTGAAATAATGCAGCTTCATTAAGCCTCTGGCTATCCCCAGGCTACATCTGAATTGTTCGTTCCCTCTTAGGAAGCCAGGAGCGTGTTTTAAATCAGAATCATTGACTTGGCATTGACTTGGCATGCCAAGAATCTCACTTTGGTAAGCTCTCTTCTCCTTTGCCATACCACGTAAAAATGGACTTGCCTGGGAGAAGGAATTCAGAGCCTGTATGGACATTTGTGAATTTTCCTGGTGTGACGTGGGATGTCAGCAGCTACAAACACCCCAAATCTGTCCTATGCTATAATAGCTATGCCATGAATGTACAGAACAATGGTTTTTAAGCTGTTTCTTGGGGGAAATAGGATTAAAATAAAGCCCTGAGCCTAGGAACCCCCGGCCCACCAAGTCCTGATGTCACATGTACCAGGTCCATTCTCTTGTGGCTCACGACCCTCACACGGAGTTTACATTTGGAAAATCTCCAAATATATCTCATGTTTGGAATTCCGAAAATGTGGGCGGTGGGGCTCCCAACTCCCGTGCGAACATCCTAGGCCACCAGTCCATACCGGGTAGAGGTCTGCCCATTAGTTTTAACCCCAGAGAAGATGTGGAAGATGCGAAGGATCCCCTAGGGCCCATAAGCAAACACAGAAAATGCACAAGGCACCAAAGTGGTTCGCCTTTCATGGAATAGAATTCAAGGTATCTGGCAAGACAGCTTTGCACTATGTTGGGATGTCTCTAGCTCTCCCATAGTCCTACACTGTTCCCTCAAGACCCCTAGTGCTCTGCTGTGGTTCGGACTTCCCTGGGAGGCAAACGTGCTTCAGAGCCGCTAGGCAGGCGTGTGGATGTCAAATATGGATCAGCGAGCATTAATTTAAGTGCTGGCTATGTGCCAGGCATGGGGCTAAGCTGGGGATACACAGAAAGGTGAAAAATGAACAAACAAACAAAAAAACAGTCCCTGCCCTCGAGGAGTTCACACTGTAATGGCAACACCTTGACCACTGACCCCATGCCGCCAAATTACTGGAGATAATAGTCAGTGGCAGCAAAATGTTGGTCTCCTGACCTCTTCCTTTTGTGGCCTTACTCCCTCTGTCTTCCCCACAAGGACAATCCATGGCTCCTTCTGCTAGGCAGCATCTCAGGAAATGCTCTTTTTGCTCTTAGAAGGCTGGATCTTCAAGCCTCGAAGCTGCAGTTACTGCACTCTCCCAGCCCGCCCACTCCACCCCAAGGCTTGGGTAGCCCAGGACCCTTCCTTTCTTCCTGCCAGAAGTCAGGCAATATGCATTTCTTAAGTGACTCCCAGAGGCTAGATTCTGGGTCTTGGCTCCTTTGATAAAAGTCTGTTTTGAGACTCAGCCAATGGATCCTCTAGGGATCAGCTCCAGCTCTGGAAACCCCATCCAGAACCATCTGAGATCCTCCCCATGAGACATCCATGGGACTTCCCTGCTCTCTACAGGCAAGTGCACATCACATCCCCCAAGACTCATGGACTTTGAGGTCACATAGCTGATTGAGGGGCTTGCCAAGCTGGGTAGGAAACTCCCCTCATTCCTGCTCCCACCTTAAAAACAGTTCAAGAATCTGGCATCACAACCCTTCTGACTCATAGATGGCTATTGAAGGCACATTTTCTAAAAACGTTGGGAAGCCTCTCAAACGCCCCCAGCCACAAATGGAATACAAGGAAAGCCCCACCCAAACCCAAAGACCTCATGCCTGGCCTCTAAGGTTGAGAGTTTAGGATTGGTTTAGGCTTTGACGTTTCTGAGTTTTGCATCAAGTCCCAACCCCTCTGGGTCTAGAAGGAAGGTCTTGGGAGTTACTGGGCTGAAAAGTCAGGCCGCCAGCTGGGGATGAGCTGGGATGTGGAGCACAGCGTGTCTTTGGCCCTCTTTGGTTGTAGACATCTCGTGGGAGCCCAGAGCTTGGGCTCTGCACGCAGACCACTGGAGAAGCCTCCAGGACTCCTGGGGCTGGAAGGGGCCTCAGGGGCCGTCTAAATCTTCACAAGCGTCCCTGACCAGTGGCCGCTGGAGGCTTGCTTGAGGGGAAGCTTTCGTGGATGTCCAGCCCAAACGGGCCTCTCGGCAGCCTTCCCTCACTGCTCTGAGAGGTGGGACTTGGAAGAATGAATTTAAATCTCCTTGCACAAGTCAGACTATCACCTACTTGAGCACAGTCCTCACGGCCCCCAAGGATTCTCTACTCCGGGCTCGCTCGCCCACATCCTTTCAAGCAACCCTTCCATGGCAGAGCATCTCATTCTCCTGGAGTGAAGGAGGAGCTCAGTAACTATGAAGTTGGCTGTGTGGCCTTTGTGGGCCTGCCTCCCTCAGTGTCGCCTGCCTACTCCCGATTCTGGGATCTGCCTGGTGTGGGGTCACCAAACAGTCTGACCAGGGTCATCCCCAGCTGCCCTGGGGCCCCCCAGCCCGTCCCTGCCATCTCCCCAGTGGCACAGCCACGGCCCTCCGGGCCGAGCTCCCATCCAGCTTGACAAGTCCTTTCAGGGCATCTCCCATAAAGTTGCACCACCTTGGTTACCATGGAACCAAACTGTGACATAATCCTCGGGCCTCCATCCTAATGTAATTGGAACGGCAAAATAAACACCCACATCCAGGTTTTCCAGTCAGTTTGGATGGGAGCCCTGGTATCGATTCACTATTGTAATCGAATCCAGTCCTTACTCCACTACCCTGGAGGCCCAGCTCTTCGTCGCAATTAGAAACAAAGTCAAGTGGACTCTGGCAACAAGCTGGCCTCCCTTCCCGGGTCTGTCCTCCGCTCGACTGCCAAAGTGATCTTCCTAAGGCACAGAGCGCACTCCAGAAGTTTCTGAGCAATCACCAATGGCTCCCTATTTCTTCCAGGATAAAGTGCTTTGGGTTCTTGTGAGCATGGTGTTCAAGGGAAACAATTAGGACTTTGTGTGTCATAGGAAATCCCACTGTAGACTGAGAAGGTGCAGTGCTGGAGCTTGACCCCACATGAGGAGGCAGGGCCCAGGTCCTACTGACCTCTGCATTCTTCCACCTACAGAATCTCGCATCATTCCTTGCATGTAGCTAGGAGCTCATGGAATGTTTGGTGAATAAACACCCAGCTCTGTTGGAGTCAAGGAGGGCCTTGAATGATTCATCCCAAGGCTCACTACTGGGAGACTGGCTGGCCGGGCCTTTTGCCTTTTGCTCTTTCTATGGAGGCTGCCGTGGCTGGTTCCTGCTCTTCCATCTTTAGGGGATCCAGCCAACATTTCCCTTCAATTTTACCAGAGGGAGGAGCTCCCCAGCGTTGCTCAGCAAAGGCCCTGAGGACACAGCCAAAAATGAGCCATCGTGGAGGATGGGGAGTGAGCTCATGGAGTGTGTAGGGAGTGTGTGAGGCATCTGGGCCTGGCCCTGGCCTTGGCCCAGGGAGGGGGCTTGGAGCAGCTGAAAGAGCTGAGTGACCTTTCTCGTGTTGATTCAAAATGATCCCTCTGCCCACGTGAAGAGGGAGTCACGTTTCTGGTCTGATTTTTCCTTCTCTCAGGAAGGAGAGAAGAGAAGAAACAAAGGTGGGGAACCACGCCCTGCCCAGGCCAGGCTCAGGTGCGGTTACTGAGCGTGTGTCCTGCATTGTGACGGACTCTGTCCATCCTTCCATCTGTGGGGCCAGAGGGAGCCGCCCTGCCCCTTCCAGACAGGCCCTGCCAGGCCGTTCTCATCCCCACATTTGGGGACAAGAGCAGGGATTCACTGGGGGAAAAGAAGAGATTCAAAAGGTCCACCCAGACCTATTGAATGTGCATTCTTTTCTGATTCGTTTTCAAAACACAAAACCATACTTTGGGCAGCAACTCCAGCAGGAGGGGACCAACTTCTAATACACATAAGTTACCTTAACACAGAGCTGGAAGGTGTGCAAAGTGCTTTATAGGCCTGAAATCATTCATATGATTTTCAAAAACAGCCCAAATTATGACCCTCATCTTACAGATGAGGAAACTGAGGCTCAGAGACAGTAAGTGACTTCTCCAGAGCCACACTGAGAGTAAGAATTTGAGGGAGGATTTGAACCTAGGCTTTCCAGACACCAAGTGCACCACTACATGATGCTACTTTCTCTTTCTGCTTTCTTATCAGATGAACTGAGAAGGTACAGGATCTGTTCAAAGGCCCACTAGCGAGCAATAGTCAGGATTCAAACCCAGGTCTCCTGCCTCCAAATCCAGTCTCCAACCACTACACTGGCCTGGGTTGCCTTTATGAATGAATGACTGGCTGGATGGCTCAATGGGTAGATGGATGGAGGGAAGGAGGGAGGAATGAATGGTTGGATGGAGGGAGGGAGTGAGGGAGGGAGGGATGAATGGGTGGAGGGATGGAGGGATAGAGGGAAGGATAGAGAGATGAAAAAGTATCTAAGAAATGTGAACATGAGAGTTCCTGCTCTCATGAAGTCTACATTCTAATAAGGGAAGACAGCAAGGCAGTGGTAGCCAGGAAGGGAGCATCTGGGACCAAAGAAGGGATAGTGAATTGATGCATCGGGCAGTTGATTAATATGCCTTTTCCAGGAAAGGTGGAAATATTGGTTTTAATACTGATTCCAGAGAAGAGACGGAAAGGGCAGAGGGTTTATGCATCAAGGCAGCACAACTAAAGACCAGATGGCTACTTAGCACAGGGAGCATGGTCTGATGGTGTGGTGGTCTGGGCCCAGGCCAGGCTACATATAATGGGCTAATTGAGTTTGCTCTCAGTCACTCACCAATCTAAGCAGCTGGGCCCCAGGGCCAGAGCTCCAACCCAGAGTGAATTCTCTTCCCCAGGACTTGGGGCAGGAGTCAGGGGGAGGTGGGGTGATAAACCTATAAAGTGAGTATGAAACTATAGAATTCTAAAGAAATATAAACTACTATAATTATCTATACTTGTTGTTCAGTCATTTCAGTTGTGTCTGACTCTTCATGACTCCTTGTGGGGTTTTCTTGGTAAAGAGGCGAGAGTGGTTTGCCATTTCCTTCTTCGGCTCATTTTACAGATGAGGAAACTGAGGCAAACAGGATGAAGTGACTTGCCCAGGGTCACACAGTGTCTGAGGCCAGATTTGAACACATGAAGATGAGTCTTCCTGATTCTAAGGCCAAGGCTCTATCCACTGTGCCACCAAGTTGCCCCGTTTCATTGCTATGGCCTGACCTGAAATATCCTCATGGTTTTGGGGAGTGACTAGAAAACAACTCTTCATTTTTCAATGATTTTTACAAATTGAAATTTAATAAGACTTTCCCAGCTATACCCCAGTCTGAGGAAGCTACAGGGCTTGAGCAGCAACTTCTCTGAAACCACCCCACCCACCCTGGGAACCCCCATGCCCCCCCCATTATTTATCTAGCTTCAGGCTCCCAAAGATGTACAGTCCATCCAAGGGCTGATTTACTTTGTATATTTGCACTGCGTAGAATGTAAGCTTCTTGAGAGAAGGGACTTTTTTGTCTTTCTCTTTGTGTAATGCTCTATTCCAATAGTTTGCTTGTTTTAAGAGTAGAAGATATGTAATGATTCCCAAAATCCATGTGGTTTTTCCCTCTGTGGCTTTTAGGAGTATATTTTAGATAAAAAATTTTAAGTTCAATCACAGTCACTCCAAGCCGCCAGTTAGGAAAATTGTCAACATTTAGGTGGTGGTTGAGCACTCTGTAAATGTACGGTTATGTCTATCTCCAGTTAACCCTGGACTCTTTGTGTTGGAGGCAAAATTCGGTTTACTGGAAACGTCTGGGTAACAAAACAATAGACTTTGTTATAATGTTTGTGGTTAGAAAGGCACCAGAAGGGAAAGTTGAAGCCTGTTCAGACCTTCTCCTGAGAATTCTCTCAGTTTTTGAGTAGGTGAGTACACTGGTGACATCCACTTGGGTGTCTGCTCTGAGACAATGGCCCTCTGATATTTCCCTTCTCTTCCCTCTCTTTCTCCTTTTGCTGGTTGTCCCAGATAAGCTGGTTCATAGCTCAGCTCTGTTTGACCCCCTCTCCTGGCCCCACCTCCTTCCTCTCTGCTTCTGGCCCCTTGGAATCTTCACTTTGTTCTAAGATGGCATCTTCCTTATATGCAGATTCCTTAGGTTGTGACCCAGTTCTCACATCATGATTTTGATGGATTTAAGGTGTACAGGTCCTGCTCCCAGTTGGTTCTGATTAACTGATTCAACAGGAAGTGCCTTCAGCTAACAAAGGCTATTACTTCTAAGTAGGAGGGATAATCAATGGAGCCTCACTCTTACATGTGTGTGCCCAGTGCCCGCCACAGTACCTGGCACATAACAGGCAGGTGCTGAATAAATACTTGATGATTATTTAGGTTGTTTGATTGATTAACTGATGGCTTGTTGATACGTGTCTGCTATATTTTTGACTCAAGATTCAACATAGAATCTAAGAGCTGGAGGGACCTCAATGACCACTCTATCTAACCCTAACCCTAGACAAGTACTTTTCTGCGATATCTACAACATCATCATTCAGACTCGGTCTGAAGACCTCTGGTGGAGAAGAGGGAGTGAGAACTGTTTCTCCATCAGCTCGTGCTATCCTTGGACAGCTCTCGCCATCAGGAAGTTTTTCAAAACGTCAAACCTCAATCTCCCTCTTGGTGACTGAGGATCAGAGGAGCAAGAAGGGAAGTCAGAGCCCATTTGGTCCAGTACCCCCATTCCACAGATGAGGAAACCAAGGCCTAGAGGAGTTAGGAGACCTGCCCAAGGTCATTTGGGGAGTAAGTATCAGAGGCACTCAAGTCTATCCGCTGCTCCCAGTTTTGTCCTCTGGGGTCAAAGTGGATCAATTGATCAATCAGTCTGATTGGTGTATTGGAAAGAACACTGAGCTTGGAGTCAGAAGAAACCTGAGTTCAAGCCTGAATGCCACTACTTAAAAGCTATGTGACTTTGGAGAAATTCTTTCATTGCCATGAACGTTGCTATGAACCTGTGTCTTTTCATCTGCAAAATGAGATCTTAATGTTTTTCTTACCTACTTCATGAAGTGGTAAGAGGATCCAGTGAGGAGGTAGTATGCTTATATAGTGTGTGTGTGTCTATATATATACATATATATATATATATATATATACATACACAGAGAGAGAGAGAGAGAGAGAGAGAGAGGGAGAGTGAGTGCTGAAGACCCCAAGGTCACGTAAATAATAAATAGCCAAGCCAGAATTCAAATTCAAATTTGGATCCTCTAAATCTCTTTGGACCTCAGTTTCTTCTTATGTCAAATAAAGGGGTTGGATTAAATGTCCTCCAAGATCTCTTCCAGCTCTCACATTCAACTCTATTCTGAACTTGGGCTTTTTGAAGAGGTGTGGTAGAGGACTATTGGACAAGCCACCAGTTCTCCTGGCAGTGGAGAGGAGAGTGTTGAGTGGAAATGTTTGTTTCCAAGGTGCCCAAGGATTGAGCCCCATCAGCTGTCCAAGGACTGTTAACTGGAATAGCCAAAGGGATGCAAACACGGGACACTGGAATTAAAACAAACACATGGAAAAGTAAACAGATTGCATCCGACTTTCCTGCTCCAGGGAGGAAACGCTAGGGAAAGGGTTTGTTCATGAGCTGGGGATCTGTTTCCAATAAGCACAACATGTGGTGCCTCCCAACAAGTGCCCAGATCATTTTGTTGAATTGATGGGAAGTGTGTTTGTGTTTGCAGCTCATCTGGTGCCTTGAGGAAGCATATGCTGGTCAAAGGCACAGGGAACTGGGCTGCCCAGGTGCAAAGAGGTAGGAAGGCTGAGGAAAGCTTGGGGCATTCCTTGGAACTGGTCACTGGCTCCCAGTCAATGTGTCACCCACCTAGAGGTGACTGAGACACACAACACACCAGACAGCCCCGTCTGTGGAAGGCTGTACTGCCACACAGCTCTGGGCATTCTTTGGACTGGAGGCTTGCCACCTCCCCCCACTCCAGCCCTTCTCGATTCCATGGGCAGGCTAACAGCTTGTTTGCTAGGTTCTCAGGAATTCACAAATGCATGTCTTAATCAGATTAACAGAGAACAAAGTCCTGATTTAGGTGAACTCTAAATTTATTTCTGGGTAAGTGACCCAAAGGCACTGTAGAAATGCTGAAGTCAATGAGTATGCATACTATGTGTCAGGCACTGGGTTAAACACTGAGGATTCAAAAAAAGGCAAAAACAGAGTCTAATCTCCAGGAACTCACAGTCTAGTGGAGAATACAATATATAAGATCTATTCAGGAGGAGTTGGACATCATCTTAGAGAGAAGGCATTGGCATTGAGGGGAAGCAGGAGGTGGGACTTTAGCTGGTACTAACGGAAGCCAGGGGAGTCAAGAGATGGAGATGAGGAAGGATGCAGTTACAGGCAAGAGGGACAGCCAGGGAAAATGCACAGCGAATGTAAGCTCCTTGAGGGCAGGAATTGTTTTCATTGTATTCTTTGTGTCCTCATTGACTAGCACAGTACCCAGCACATTTTTTTTGTTTAGACCTGTGATTTCATTAGTGTAGTCTATCAATATAGATTAGTAACTGTTCTGTAACTTAGAGTCCTAGAGAGTTGCCTAAAGTCACTGAGAGGTAAGTGACTTGTCCAGGGTCATCCAGCCAGTATGTGCCAGAGAAGACTTGAACTCACATCTTCATAACTCAGCCAAATATTCTAACTAGTACACCAAGCTATCTCTCTTCCTGGAACATAGTAGGCAATTAATAAATGAATACTGAGTTGAGTTGAACCAGTACGTACAAAGTAAGTTGACTTGGAAGGTCATCATCAAGGAAATATATGCTTGGAAAAGGAGGTGAGCCATTCATGTAGCAAGAGCAGGAGGTACCAGATGGACTTCCCTCATGTCAGATGCTCCCAAATCTTAGTACACCCTTTAGAATATCATAAGACCTAGAAGAACGCCATCAGCACATCACATAGATCCTCCATGTAGGATGCATGGAAGGATATGGGCAACATGATGCAAACACGTTGCGATATATCTGTACCAATGAAGAGAGCATCCACATTGAATTTCAGAATCTGTCCCTTGGTCAGAGTTGCTCATAGTTCCGATACCTGCATTACTTTCCGGGAGTGTTACCCTTCTCTTGGCTTAAGCCTCCACCCAGAAACTTGAGGAAATCTCTGCACTTGACAGCCCAATAGGTTGGCATGTCCTGTACATGCTAACATGCTGGCCATAGTGCATCTCAAGTCAGTCTTCCTGAAGTAGAATTGACATTTTGGGAAATTGAAAGTTTCCAATGTCACAATCACTTGTAAATAAAGAGTAATAGCTTACATTTATACCACATTTTTAAAGTTTACAAAAAGCTTCCTTCTCCAAAGCCCTATGAAGCATATACTGGAAGCCTCCTTATTTCTGTAATCCTTAGCCCAGCATCCCAATCTCCAAGATCACGTAGAACAAGACCAGTCCTGAGAGATAGCCTCCAAATTATTGTTTTGTTGATTCATTTCTCCCATACCAGGTTTGCTTAGGGGAATCTCTGAATATAACTTGTTCATGTAAGTTTACATAGATGTGGGTAACAAGAGCTCATGGTAACCATGCATTTACTGGTTATGGGACAGCCTTCGTTCTGCCCCACAGGAAAAAAGAAAATGGAAAGGATTCATAGGAACCCATAAACATGTACCAAAAATGTATAAAGGACTAACAGCCTATGAACAACCCATACAGTTCTACTCCCACTCTAGAGAATCTAACTTTTCAGCAGGTACTAAGGTCCATTGGAATCATGCTGTTCCCTGGTCTGAACTCCCTTCAGAAGGGAACTGAACTTAGGATTTCATGGGAAACCCTGCGAAATTCCAGTAAGTTCCCCTTTTACCACATAGAGACGCAGACAGACGTTCAGCCTTCTAGGACTACTGTGAAGGGCTTCGACTCCATTGAAAGAGAATCACTGAGGACGGCTTAAAAAGAAAAAACAAAGCAATTGCCTTCCCTATTGGACTGTGCCATTCAAATAACTCAAATGAGTAACTGGCTCCAGATTCAATGCTGTGTCCTTCAAGTTACCAGACAAAATGTTTATAGAGGTAGACAAAATTTATTTGGGAGAGTAAGATAGAATAACAAAGAAAAAGAATGGGATCATTTTTATTGAATAAATAAAAAGCAGTTGCTGAGCACTTATTATGTGCCAAGCACTGTGCTAAGCCCTATGGATACAAATGCAAAGTCAAAGACAGTTCCTAATCTCAAGGAGGCAACACATAGGGTGGAGAGATGGCTGGGAAAGGGAGGTATGATCAGAGACATCACAGGGATGGTAAGTGGAAATGTGAGGCTGTCCAAGGACATGGCCATTCCAGAGACAAGAACTGTGAAGGGTTCTTGTCCGGTTCTCGGAGTAAGAGATAGAAGAGGGGACAGCACACGTGGATGAAGGGTGGACAATGACCAGTGAAAGGAGTGTTGCCTGGCTCCAGGGTACATGGAACAGAGGCTTAGCTCCTTCCAGCCTGATCTCTGGAAGTAACGACAAAAGTGGGAATGGCGCTTCTAAACCTCTAATTACACAAAAATAAAGCATGAACATCAACTATTTGGTATTGATTTTTTAAAACGTGAATCCATTCATCTTTGGAATTCTCATGTCAGAGCCTGTCTCAGTTAATAAGTATACTAAGTATACTTGACTAAGTATACCTGAACATTGAGTCCACTGTATCTATTAGGTGGCCCCAGACACCAGAATATGCTTCAGCTATTCACCTCCCCCTCCCCTTTCCACCTCCCTTGGAGCAAAAAGTCACTTCTTTTAACTAATAACCTCTCCCTCCTAATGGGCTCTCTTCTCTTATTAGAATATATGCTCCTGAAGGGCAAGAAGTGTCTCTTTTTAAAAATCTTTATAGCCTCAGAATTTAGTGAGTGCTAAAAGATTTGATAAGGAAGAACCAGAAAAAATAGTGTACTAAATAAACCAGTTTGATAAGCCCCAAACTACAAACTACTTGTGGGAGGACTCTTAATTTAAAAAGCCTCGCTAGGAAAACTGGAAAACATTTTAGCAGAAATTAGATTTAGATCAGAATCTTATACCACATACCAAATTAAGCTAAAAATGGGCATCTGACCGATAATCAATCAATCAACATTGTTAAGCACCAACTATGTGTGGGTCAATGTGCTAAGTGCTGGGATTATAAAAAAAAAAGGGCACAAGATAGTCCCTGCCCTCAAGGATCTTACAATCTAATAGGAGAGATAACACACAAATAAATAAATACAAAGCAAGCTATATGTAAAAGAAATAGGATGTAAGTGACCAAGGGAAGACACTGGAATTAAGAGGGATTGGACAATATTAGAGGTCATACATTAAAGATATTAGAAGAGACCTAAATCAGGTCCCTTTCACAGTTAAGATTAGTGGAAGAATCCTGAACTAATCAAGGGACAGAAGTTATCACAAAAAAAATTAAAAAGATACTTTCAATATATTCAATTGAAAAGCTTTTGCTTGAACAAAATTGACTCAAATAAGATAAAAATGGAAGAATTTTTATGCCAAATATCTCTGGAAGGATCTGATATTCAAAATATATGAGTAACTAGGGCAAATACAGAATACTAAATTCATAGAAAAATGCTAAAAGGATTCGAAATAAGCTGTTCTCAAATGAATTGCAAGCTATTAACAATCATATAAAAGATGGCTCCGAATCACTAACGGAAAAGAAATGCAAATCAAAACAATTTGGAGATTTTGCCTCATGGCCGATGAATTTGCAAAGATGACAAAGGTGGGAATAGTCATAGTTAAAGATGGGGAAAGAGAGGCACATTAGTACCCTTTGGGAGGAGCTGCAAATTGGTCTAACGATTCAGGAAAGCCTTTTGGAATTGGGCTATGAAAATGATGAAAGTGCTCATAGTCTTTGACCCAAAGATTCCATCACTCAGGGAAGACACAAAGCTGCAGAAAAAGTACTGACCTAGATGGAGTGTCTGAGAGGGAAAGGGACATGGTCAAGGTCACCCACCTGGGAGGTGTCACACAATCTGACCCACAGAGTGACCAAAATCGTTTCTGCATCAGAAGGTTCCCAATACCAGTGAAAGGACAGGCCCAGTTCTGAAAGAGACAGATGGAGTCGGAGACAGAGACTGGGGTGGGGGAGGCGGGAAAGTTTTG
>NW_020943974.1:604743-622273 GCF_900497805.2 Vombatus ursinus
GATAGATAGATAGATAGATAGATAGATAGATAGATAGATAGATAGATGGATAGATGGATTGATAGATTGGTTGATAGATTGGTTGATAGATTGATAGATGATAGGTATAGATCGATGATAGATAGGTAGTTGGATAGGTGGATAGATAAGAGACAGACAGAACTAACTTCCCAGAGGTAGAGATAGTGCTAGAGACAGAGAGACAAAGAGATGGAGAAAGCTTGAAAGCAGGACTCCTGGACAGCATTGCCATAAACAGCATTGCAGAATGTCGCCATTCTAACATGAGATAAATGCAGTATCCTACTCAGCCCTTTGTGTACAGAGGCAGGTGGAATGAGTGTATACTAGCTCATAAATCATGAGATCACCAATTCAGAACTGACCTCTTACTCCAACCCTCTCACTTTACAAAAGACGAAACTGAGTCCCAGAGAAGGAAAGAGGCACGCTGGAGGTTACCCAGCTTAGTGTGGGGGGAGCGGTCACACAATCCAAGCTCCAGCACAACCAAAGCCGCCCCCATTCGATGTTATGACAGTTGGCTCCTTCCTTCCAGGGCCTATGGTTGGATGCTGCTTGTCTCCTGTTATTGAAGGCACCCTTCCCTCCCCAGTAGCAAAACAGACATGAGGCTAAAGCCTGCACGAGAGCTCAAGGTTCACAAGAATCCGCCCCTGCAGAAGTGGGCAGGTACATGGGTGGAGAACGAAGGGCGGCATCCCCAAGCACAGGGAGCCCCACACAGGGCATTCTAAACTAAGAGACCTGGAGGCAGAAATCGGGGTGATGGGAACCTCAGCTCCTGGCTATTCTGGAGCCAGGGTCTTGAAGGGAGGAAGGCCCAAGCTCTCGGACGGTGGTGAACAAAAGTGTCTTTATTTCTTCGGTCTCAGTACTGTTCCCAGCAAAGGCTTATTCTCTAGCTCCTGGCCAGACGTCATATTCTAGTAAATGATTAGTTCTCACGGGCCCTTTCAGAGATCTGTTTTCAGAAATGCTCTGGACCAATAGTACTGGGTTCAAGTCGATGCGATTTAATTCAGGAAAGAAGTTCCCTTGTAGGCCAGGCTTTGTGCACACACAAGGGCTCGGAAGACAGGGGCAAACTGCCAAGTGGTCAGCTGGCCTTGGACAGGCAGCCTCTGGACAGGAAGAGCCCCACGCCTCCTGAGAAGGCTCACCCCAGCTTTCCATTACAACACGATGCACCGCCAGCCTCTTCTCCCCCTCCATCTTCCACACAGGGGCCACCAAACTCTTATTCCTAAAGCACAAGTCAGAAGGGTCCCCTCCCTGCAGCTCGTCGTCACCTCTGGGATCAACCACCGGCCCCTCCCTCTGCTTGGTGGTGAAAGCCTCTGCCACCCTCCTGCTTTTCCAGACCAGGACACACTTCCTTCACACTCTCCCTTCCAGCCAGCCTGCCCTGCTTTCTGCTCCACTTGCATGATTAGACCTCTCCCATCTCCAAGCCTTTGCACAAGCCGTTTTCCGTGTCTGCCACGCCTTCCTCACTCACTCAAAGTGTTGCTCAAGGGCATCTCCTACAAGAGGTCCTTCCCGATGCTCCCAACTGATAGCGCCTTTGAAATCATACCTATTTTGTGTGCACTTATCTGTGTTGCTTCCCGCAATAGATTGTAAGCCCACTGAGGACAAGGACTGCTGTGTATTTGTCTTTGCATCTCCAAAGCCTGGCTCAGACCCAACCCTAACCCTTTTAGTGAATGCTTGTTCGATGAATGGGTGGGTGGATGGGCACTTGGATGGATCAGTGAGTGAGCAGCAAACAGAGAAATCATGCATCCCAGAAGGCCAGGAAGCTTACCCACCACGAGCAAAGAGCCCCCACCCTGGGCCACCGCCACTGGGCCTTGGTTTGCAGACTGGCAGGGGGCTGGGCGTGCTCAGCTGGACCAGGCAGTGGGTAAATGCACTGCAAATAAGCGATTTCCCGTCGGTCCCCTGCTTCGCTTCACACATTTCGCTGCCCTTTCTATTTCTGGTGTATCGCTAGTAAAAACAAACAGCAACTTAGGGAGTGTGTTCTAACCTGTTCTGAAGTGTGCAATGTACCCTGGGCCCAAACCAGACTGGCAGGCTTCCTCCTGCTTATCTCTAGCCTGGGACTCCAGCCACAAGATGCTGCTCAGAACGTATTTAGAGATCATTAGGTTCTGGAGGTCACTGGGGCATCCCCTGGCAATGCTGACAGGGCTCCCCTGAACCCACCCCTGCTTCCTCAGTGTGATGTGGAGGCAGCCCCAGGGTCCAGGAGGTGAATTCTGTAAGGCCCGTCAGCCCTGGGACCATGGTCGTTGAATCTGAACATTGGATTAACCATGAAAGCCACGTAGTCCTTCCTTTATCTGACAGGAATCCTCACTATGCCAGGCCAACCTTAAAGGGGCAGGGGGGCCCCCCGCCTCTCTGGGCAGCCTGGTCAACTTTGGGAAACTTTCATCATTAGGAAGCTTTTTCCCCAAACATCAGCCTAAATTCACCCCCTTGCATCTTTCACCCATTGTTCTCGGTCCTGCCCTCTGAGGCCAAGCTGACCAAGCTAATCCTTTCTCCATATGACAACCCAGCTACAGCCTGGGAGGCCCAGTCCAAGAATCTGGACCATCAGGTGACCAGTTACCCTGGCCAAAGAAACTCACAAAGACTTAGCGACTCAGGGGTGGTGATCAGTGTCAAGGGAGAGGATGCCCTCACTGGCGAAATCTCAAAGCTATTAAAGTTTGAAGGTCATACAGTGCCTTGACGACTCAGTAGGAAACCCATTCCATTCTTTACCACAAAACTAGAGAATATTCAAGTTGAAAGGGTCTGCTCCGGGGTTCTGGGGTCCAGTGGATCATCATTATGGAATCTGCCAAAACTTGACATTCCATGGAATGAAGGTCTGTGAACATTAGTGTCCACAAGCATTGGGGGCTGCCTCTATGGTCCAGCTCAGACCTGAACAGGAGTGGCCATTGCAGCATAACTGACAATGGGCCATAGGCTTCTCCTCGAAGACCTCCAAAGGGAAGGACCCCCCCACCTTCCAAGGAAGCTGTGCTACTATAGGACAGTTCTCAGTGTAAGGACTTTGCCCTGATATCCTGTTTAAATTGGCTTCTTTGAAGCCTTCCTCCTACTTCTGCTCTCTGGGACCAAGCAGAACAAGGCTGATCATTCTTTCACATGACAATCCTTAGAATACTTGAAGGCAGCTATCACGTTCTGCTCAATTCACTTCTTTTCCAGAGCAAGCACCATCAGTTCTTTCAACCAGTTCTCATATGACATGGGTTCAAAGCCCTTCACCAAACTGGTTTCCCTCCTCCAGATTCTCTGCAGCTCCAATGCCCATCCTAAAATGTTATTCGTATTGAATCCCACTAGGACCCAGATATCTTTTTTTTTAATGAACTGTCACTTAAAAGGCTTCACCTTTTCATTGTTTACCTCTTCTTCCTGCTTCTGTTTATGTCTGTCTGTCTGGTGTTATTCTGAGTCAGTTGGAAGAGTCATGGAGAACAGCCCAAACACGGCAACTTGCCCACTGGGTCTCCACAAACCCTGAAGTTTCGTGTCTCAGACTTTATTTCTCAAATAAACTTGGCCATGTCCTTTCTTGGTGGAAGCATCTTCCCTAGAAATTCCACTGACCCAAAATTAATCCCCACAGTTCCTATTCCCTAGACTACAGCTGTTGGAGATAGCTTCTGCTTTCCTTGTCCAAGGTATTGGTAAAGAAAATTCTATTTGACATTCCAAACTGACATTCAAATCTATTTTTTTTTTGCAGATGTGAAACAGTTTAAAATAAACAATTCCTCATGTGTGGGATGGTAGAGGGGATCCCTCCAGACTAAATTGTCATGGATCCCACAATAATCATTTGTGAAAAATCTCTGAAGCCTGATCTAGAATATTTCTCTAGAAGACCGAGGAAGGGAAGGGAAGTCAACATCCAGGTTTTTGGTCATTGGCTAGAACTGGACTTCTGAGCCTTCTGATATCATTCCATCACTTGTCACATGACCCAATTCTTTGCAGGCTTGTCCCAGAGTTGGGATTTTGGAGGGTGAGTAGTAGAGAAAGTTTGAATATAGAGTGCTAAAGATATGTTCTATAACTTGAGAGAATGGAATTGCAGAATCACCAGGCTGGAAAGGATTTCAGAGACCATGCAGCTCAACTCACCCAAACCAAAATCCCCTCTCTGACATATATCACAACCGGTGATCCAATCTCCCCCCAAAGCCTTCCATGATGAGGCGGTTGGCCACCTTAGTCCTAAAGAAACTTGTTCTACTTTTGGAGGACACTCACTGTGAGGAAGTCTTTCCTGATATCTAGCCTAAGTCTTCTTAAACACAGAGAAACCAAGATGGCGTACATTTGAAAGAGAAGCACAAAGACACAGATCTAGAGATTTCCAGGAATGGTTTAAGAACAAAGCTCACTTGCCATATTGTTTACTTCTTTCACTCAACAATTGGGCTAAGAAACCAACACATTTCCATTAGGAGGAAACATGGAAAAGTGATGACTAGTCCCTCCCACGGACTCTCAGTCTATCACCAGAACAACTCCTACAGTTTGGCGGGATGGCACTGAGGAGCGTAAACTCTCAATAGACTCTTTGAGATAAATACCTTTAGGCAAACACCTGCAGAGACCCACCTGGCTCCACAGCTGGGAACTTCAGGATGCCCATGCTGAAGAACTGAGATCCCTGGGGAATTATCCATTGGAGAGGGGGAGTAAATCCTCACTTCCATGACACAGATTCCTCAAGGACAGTCTTAGAAGCACAGAACTTCTTAGGTTAAAAGCCATCTTATTCCATTAGAAGCCTTCTTTGTTTTTTTATGAGTGTTGTTGTTATTGTTGTTGCTTGGTCTTTTTAACCCTGTCTGAATCTTTGTGACCCCATCTTGGGTTATCTTAGCTAAGATACTGGAGTGGTTTGTCATTTCCTTCTCCAGCTCATTTTACAGATGAGGAAACTGAGGCAAACAGGGGTTAAGTGACTTGCCCAGGGTCACACAGCTTGTAAGTGTCTGAGGCTAGATTTGAACTCAGGTCCTCCTGACTCGGGGTCCAGTGCTCGATTCACTGCTCCATTGAGTTGCCACCTATCTATGAGTATAGTGAGGTAAAAAGCTGATAAGATTCTAAGACTATATTATTGGACATCATCCCTCATATAGGCAAAAGAAGTAAATCACTAAGATTCTATAAGAGCCTGTTGTGAAGGACATCCACAGCCAGGTACAAATGGAAGAGGAATTTCTTTTTTTTTTATGAGTACTTTTTAAATTTTTTTATTAATTTATTTTGATTTATCAACAATCACTTCCATAAACTTTTGAGTTTTACATTTTTCTCCCCCTCTCTTCCCTCTTCCCTCCCCAAGACGGCACTCAATCTGATGTAGGCTCTACATATACATTCCTATTAAACATATTTTCACATTAGTGATGTTGTAAGGAAGAATTAGAACCAATAGGAGGAACCACCAGAAAGAGGAAACAAAACACAACAGAAGAAAAAAAATAGCAAATAGTATGCTTCGGATCTGCATTCAAACTCCACAGTTCTTTCTTTGGATATGGGTAGCATTTTGGACCTTTGGAGATGTCTTAGATCCGTGTATTGCTGAGAAAGGCTAAGTCTATCAACATTAGTCATTGCATAATGTGACTGTTACTATGTACAATGTTCTCCTGGTTCTGCTCACTTAACTCAGCATCAGTCCATACAAGTCTTTCTCAGGTTTTTCTGAAGTCTGCCTGTTCATTATTTCTTTTTTTTTTCATTTTTAGGCAATTGGGGTTAAGTGACTTGCCCAGGGTCACACAGCTAGTGTCAAGTGTTTGGTCTGAGGCCAGATTTGAACTCAGGTCTTCCTGACTTCAGGGCCAGTGCTCTATCCACTGTGCCACCTAGCTGCCCCTCTGTTCATCATTTCTTATAGCACAATAGTATTCCATTACATTCATATACCACAACTTCTTCAGTCATTCCCCAATTTATAGGCATCCTCTCAATTTCCAATTCTTCACCACCACAGAAAGAGCTACTATAAATATTTTTGTACATGTGGGTGCTTTTCCCATTTGTATGATCTCTTTGGGATATAGCCCTAGAAATAGTATTGCTGGGTCAAAGGGTATGCACATTTTTATAGCTCTTTATGCATAGTTCCAAATTGCTTTCCAAAATTGCTGAATCATTCCACAACTTCACCAACAATGCATTAGTGTTCCAATTTTCCCACATCTTCTCCAACATTTATCATTTTCCTGTTTTGTCATGTTGGCCAATATGATAGGTGTGATGTGGTACCTCAGAGTTGTTTTGATTTGCATTTCTCTAATCAATAGAGATTTAGAGCATTTTTTCATCTGACTATAGATAGCTTTAATTTCTTCATCTGAGAACTGCCTGTTCATATCCTTTGACCACTTATCAATTGGGGAATGACTTGTATTCTTATAAATTTGACTTAATTCTCTATATATTTTAGAAATGAGGCCCTTATCAGAGAGACTGGTTGTAAAAATTCTTTCCCAGTTTTCTACTTCCTTCCTAATCTTGGTTGCATTGGCTTTGTTTGTGCAAAAACTTTTCAATTTAATGTAATCAAAATTATTCATTTTGCATTTCATTATGTTCTCTATCTCCTGTTTGGTCATGAATTTTTCTGTTCTCCTTAAATCTGACAGGTAAACTATTCCTTGCTCTCCCAGTTTGCTTATAGTATCAGCCTTTATATCTAAATCATGAACCTGGAAGAGGAATTTCTTAGAGATACTGAGCCCCTCCAAGTGCTCCTGCTGAGGTTGGCATAGGACTGAAGCATCAAACTAAAATGATTTGAACCTCTCAAATGAGATCCATGATGTCCCAAAGCCAGACAGTTTGGCATGGCGGATCCAAAGTTAGCCTTGGGGTCAGCATGACTTGGCTTCCACTTTTTCCTCTTACACATTCTGGCCACGCAACCCTGGGCAAGCCACTTAACCCCCCAATTACTGGGCAGCTCTCTAAGATCATAAATTGCAGAATAGATGCCAACCTGCATTTGGTAAATGCATTGGTAGTCTCCTACACCAATGAAATCGTAGGTCCAGGAAAATACCACTACTACCACCACCACCGCAAACAACAACAACAGAAACCATCAAAAGAGTTCATCCTAATTGTCCACACGGGGAAAAAAACTCAAGAGAATTAGAAATTCCAAGTGTCTGAACTGTGACCTATACGCAATTGGACCAAATACAAATCACATGGAGCTGGCTCATCAGCACATGTACCTTTGGTCAGAAACCAACAACAGATAACAGGTAAGGAAGAGAGAAGACAGCAGAATGAACCTGAGTCTGAGGGCTGGTGCTGAGCCTCTCTCCCTCTGGGGAAGTGACGGAAGCTCTCTGGGCCTCAGTTTCCCAATCAGTAAAATGAAGGAGCCCAACTCAATGGCCTCTAAGATATCTTCCAGTTAATTCCATGATCCCTTTCCATCCTTTATAGTAGAGGATGACACCATACTTAAGACCAAAGACTGCTCACTTCATTTCACAACTAGCAAAACATCAACCGGGCACTGGGATGTGACCTCTTTGCATAAAGCTATTCATGTCATATGCTGTGGTCTACATTTGCCAAGTTTCCTCTTCCTAAAGGAATAATGTCAAATCCTGGCTTGTAATTGCATAGATAAGTTCAGGGCTGTGCTGCTCCCTAAATAAATGTTTAACAGCCAGAGCTCCAAAAAAAATGTATGCATGGTATACGTTTAAGTTTAATCTGCATTAATAACATTTTCTGCATCGCTTCCTTAAGCCTAGATCATTAACAAAAAAATCAAGTCTTAATTTACAGCACTTACTGACTTCCAAGGTATAAATGTTCATGTTGAAAATTAAGCAACCGATGCCAACATGCCCCTGACAGAATCTCAGAACCTCACACCTGGAAGGAGCCTCAGAAAGAAGCTGGTCCCTCGCGGCCTCAACAGGAATTTCTTTTGCAATGTCATATGGCAATGGGTACATCCAGTCTTTGGCTGAAGCCTCCAAGGAGGAGGAGCTCCCTGCTTCCCAAAGCTGTCTATTCCACTGTGGGACATTCTACCTTCCATCCAGGATCTTTGGACAGCTCCTCCTTTCCTCTTTGTCAGAATTGTGTTTCTCTCAGGGTCTTCAGAAATCATCCTTAAGAGCCTCTGATCCCACTCAGACTGACTCCCCAAGAATTTTCAACCAAGGGATCCTACCTATCCTCCCTCCTTCGTAGTATTCTCTGCTCAAACCTAAGGTGTACCTTAGACAATGCCCAGACTTCCTCTCCTCCACCACAAATCCTAAGATGGTGTGGACACTCCCCTCCCCCTTTCCCAAGGTCCCTATCCCATTCATCTCAACAATTCGCTTGGAATAGAAGTTCCTTTCACTGATTCCTCCACCACAGAAAGGGTGAAGGTTTTATTAAAGCACACCAAGAAGTTATTGACTGCAATGCTCTGGGCTCCAATGGCTAGTCAGGAGACTTTAATGAAGGCATGCATCCCTTCCAACACACTTATCTGGATGTTCTAGGCTCATGGGGCTAATTCCAGAGGTTGCAGAGGTGACCGAGTTCTCTAGACCATTTCCCAACATTTAGAGGCTAGTGTTCTCTTGGGGAGTAATTGTGTGGTGAAAACTAACCCCACAGGTCAATAAAAGGTGGAAATAAAACTCCATGAAAGCCTCCCACATGTTCAAGTGAGATTTGTTGAAGGACGTGAGTTATTTAGGAGATGAATTACAGCTAGACAGCAGGTGGTTGGAGTGGGATGCTACTCCCATAGGAAGAACATACTCTTCTGGGCGAGTCTTCTCCCTCCAGATCCAAGTAATCACTCTGCATGAGGGCTACAGGATTGCTTTGTCAGCACTGGGCTTCCAGGCTGGATCACTCTTACTTACTTACATAGGGGGATAGCACCACTTCTGATATTGGTCCTTATTTGTGAGATTCCTCGCTCTTAGAGGATGAGGCTTGGCTGTAATGTTCCTGGCGACTTAGGAGCCTTGTTTGGCCATGTGGAAGAGCTGGTGGACAGCCTTTTCTGCGTGCCGATTGGCCAGAAAGCATGTAACTCCTAAGTGGTCTCTGACCCCCAGCAGCTTCAGATGTAGGTGCTACTTGTCTGGAGAGAAATCTACAGCAGACTGGTTTGCATAATGGGAGGGAGCAGTCTCAGGCCAAGGGCTCTGCTCAGTTTGGATGCTAATGAAAGAAAGAAAGAAAGAAAGAAAGAAAGAAAGAAAGAAAGAAAGAAAGAAAGGAAGGCAAGAAGGAAGGAAGGGAGGGAGGGAGGGAGGAAGGAAGAATTCCAGGGTTGTATGTAAAAGCTTGTACTGACAAGGCTTGAGGAATGATCACGGGTCACATAAAAATGTCAGTTCATGAGGAAGGGTGGCAATGCTGGAAGGGCCTGCCCAAATGCAATCTGGCCCCATTCTCTAAAAAGCCTGAGTAAAAAAGACCATTGCATCCTAGTGGAAAGAGAGTTGGATCTGAAGGCAAGTTCAAATCTGAACCTGAGTTCAAATTCTGCTTCTGACAGTTACTTAGCTATGTGACCTTGGACAAGTCACTTCACCAGCTGGTACCTCAGTTTCCCTCAACTGTTTGATGTCTGCTGCTAGACTAGATGGCCTCTGAGCTCTGGAGTTAGGATGACCCATGAAATTATCCCCGACTGATGGACAGACATTTCACTATAATAAGGGTCTCCCCCTTGGGAAGAAGCAGAGGTCCCCTGCAAGTATCCAGATAGAAGATGTCCCTGAGGCTGTAGCTGGGATAATCCCCCCCAGATCTCCTCTCCAGAATGCCCAGAATGAATGGAGGCAAGGGTATGCTAGTAGATGTTTAACAACCAACCCCTAAAAACATGCACAAGTGACATACTTCTAAGTTTATATTGCATCGTTAACATTTCATCCGTCACTTTCTTAAGTCCAGACAATCCATAAAGCAATAGACGGAGCCCTGATTTGTAGAGATTTCTGGGGTGTCGATGCTCGCACCACCCCAGCCCCTCCATTAGTGAAAGCAATTATGAGCATCACAATGGGGAGGACACCCCGGCGGGGAGCTGTGTGCCAAGAAGGTGAGCATGCCAGCCCCAGACCTCCCTGCCAAGGCTGCAATGGGGACACTGAGCAGCTCCAGCTCACCAATCACACCAGCTGCTGAAGCGTCCCCCAAGTAATCACCTCATACAAACCTTCCGTCGACCGATCCATCGTCTATTGACCTGTCATCCATCTATTTTCCATAATATAGCTGTAAGTATAGACGTAGATACATATACACATACACATACACATACACACGTGTGTGTCTATTCATGGATGAGTTTGGTTGCTCCCCAAAGACAGGGATTGCTTCCGTTTTGTCCTCGTGGGCCCAGCGCCCCTCCCAGGGCCTGCCTGGCATGTGGCTGACCCTTCATACGTACCTGTTGTCGAGGAACCTAATCATTGCGAATCTTCAAACCCTGTGCAGTCCCCATCCATGTCCATTCATGGATTCTCCATAAAGGGCCCTCTTTAGGGGCTCATTAGGCCCCCTTTTAACATTCCACCAATGATGGCCCAAGCCTCAGGCTGACCACGCGTCTGCCTGCCCCACTCGCTCCAGGACTCTCCCACCCACTTGTCCATCATACGAGTCCTTGGTGAGGTCCGGGACGCTGCTCCTCACCCGCAGGCCCCCAGCTGCCTGATCACAGAGGATCTGAGTTGGGAGGGCAGCTGGGCCTCTGTTCTTGAACACAACCCCCCTATCTACAGCCTCCCGGACAAGCAGCCAGCCAGCCAGCTTCTGCTGGGAGACACCCGGGGATTACGGCCCACTGACTCCTGAGACAATCCATAAAACGTTTGGGCAGCTCTAATAATTGGGGGTTTTTTCCGATGACAACTACCCATTGATCTTCATTATACCCTTGACAGCCCAGCAGAAGGAGTCTAATATCTCCCCTTTCACAGCCCTTCAGATTCTTGGTGACCTTCGCTACCAGGCCACACCACACCCCGCCCTTCTCCATCTGTTCTCCTGCTTGAGGAATGTCCTGGTTCCTTCAGTGGGAGGTTCTTCCATGGCTGGAGGTCAAGGTCCTCTGCTGGCCTGATCCCGCTTCCAAGACAATCTCCATCTCCTCAACATCCTTCCTAAAGCAGGACATAAGCAGCCACTTCCTCATCAGAAGGCCTCCTCCCCTTCTTGCACATCAGCGACCTGTCCATGGCCTCATTAGGCCCCATCCTTCCACCCTCTGAGCTCCTGGTGCAGGGCAGGATTCCCTTCGGCCCCTTCGAGTCCATTTTCTTCTTTGTTTTGTTAGATCAAAGTCCTCTTCTCCTTTTAAATGGAGGAATGCCATTGTCATCCTTAATAACGTGTGGAGTGGGGAGTCATCCCCTGAGTCCTTTGGAAAGAAGGCACTTTCAGCACAGAGGACAGTCCTCCAGGCATGACAGAAGTAGCTGTGTCACACGCTAGAAGCAGGTCACAGCAAAGGCGCCTACAGCCCCACAGACTTAGTGGGAGCCCCAGCCTCAGACCTTGTCATGGGAACACGCAACCACCTCTCACCCCACCGTGCATCTGCTCATTGCCTCTTTGGGGACCTCAGCCCTCATTCTTTGGTGTTCACGGGACCATCGATTTAGAGCTGGGAAGGAACTTTGAGATCATGGAATCCAACGTGCCCATTTTACCAGTGAGGAAGGTGAGGCCCAGACAAATTGAGAGAGAGAGACAGAGACAGAGACAGAGAGACAGAGACAGAGACAGAGAGACAGAGAGAAAGAGAAAGAGACACAGAGAGAGAGAGAGAGAGAGTTCATGGGCCCCTAGCGGAGTGCTCCATACACATCACCTCTTTTCCTCTCTCCCTGAATACTCAGACACATGAGGGATTGATGCTCCTGTATTAGTATTGAAATCAGAAGGCAGCCATGCAGAACAGGCTGCTAACAACTCGGGATTATCCTCCCACTTGCTGGTATTACCTGCACCTGAACAATCCAAGAGGGAGGAAGAAAGTCCCAGGTGGTTTCTGCGGGCATGCTGAGTCAGGCGCATTGGTCTGAATGAATGCCCGGCATTGCAGGGATTGTTGAGTCAGGAGCTGAGCAGAGGGTCCGTGGCTGTGACCAGAGATCCTCAGTATTGGCCATCCTGCTAATATGGATGACTTCATGTCATTTCCAACACAAACGAGGCAGAGCTAGAAGTCTATGGACATCAGAGGCATCTGGCTGTCACAGTACACAGAGAGCTGGGCCTGGAGTCAAAAAGACCTGAGTTCGAACCCAGCCTCAGATGTTTACTAGCTGTGGGACCCTGGGCAAGTCGCTTCACCTCTATTTGCTTCAGTTTCCTCATCTGTAAAATGGGGGTGCTGATAGCACCTGGCTCCCAGGATTGTTGTGAGGATCCTGTGAGATCATATTTATAGTAAAGAGCTTAGCATGGTGCCTGGCACACAGTAGGTACTTGATAAATGCTTATTTCCTCTCTTTCTTCACTGCTGAGGTCGTAACCAGGTCTAATTCACCACCTCACTAAGTTCAAGGGCCTAGGTTTGAGTCATGTGTCTACAATTAATTAAAAGTCACTGCAGCTACAGGTACTGGTCATGGCCACTGGTGATAGAGGGGTCCAGCCCCCAAAGTTCACTAATAGCCACCCAAGTGTCAGGCATGGAGCCTCAGTATCTCTTCCTTGGCCCTTTCTCCCCCTCCTTCTCAGCTGCTTGGAGGTCTCTCTCAAGGGTGAAGGAAAAAAATAAAATCTAGAAACCTGCTCACCCCAGCACGCCAGGTACCATCACTGCACAGGGCCTCAGCACTGTGTAGGGTCTCACCAGCCAGGGTCCCCTGCGAGATCCAGGGTCCTTCTGGATTCCTGCAGAAGGGAAACCACACCTCCGAATGCCTCCAAGACACCTACTCTAATGAATAATAATGATTCCAGACTTGGGGCAGACAAGTTTGCACTGGGCACAGGGTTCTCTGGCTGGGTCTCAGATCAGCTAAGCAGCTTCATGCAGTTTAGTTTTCCAGTCACATCCAAACCCCACAGCCTTGATCTCTGCATCATTTCCCCCTTGTCTGATATGGCCAGAGTTGTGGGAAAGGACTTTATGCAGGTGCCCAGGTTCTCAGAGACTCATCACCAGGCTGGTTATGGAGCGGTGAATGTTTCTGCCCTAGAAACACGGAAGGGCCATCCATTAAATCATTACTTAATTAGGCTGATATCTGTCCTTGGTGGAGGGAGTGCCCCACCTCTCCAACGAAATCCCAGGGCCTCAAAGCATTGAAGACCCAGGTGCCCCAGCCAACACTAATCTGAGAATCTTAGCTGGAAGTCAGCTTAGTTTATCCCCATATGCAGGCCAATTCCCGAGGCCAGATCACAACTGGGCTCAGCACCAGAAGCAGATTGTACCCCAAGCACCCTATGTACCTGCACACACATCAACCATGCCCCTGTTCAGAGGGATTTGTTGAGCTAGGAATGTCTCTGTGGGTGTTCAATGGTTGGGAAACATCTACTTAACCCTGGGTATACATGGGTGGATGACTAAAGAAATGTACAACTAGAGGCACTTGGTGTCATTGGTAAGAGGATGGGCGTGGAAGCACGGGGAATGGGCGGAGTTCAGAAGCTGTTCAAGTGTTCAGACACACACCAGGGAGGTGCATCTGGCAGTCAAACGGATTGTCCATGATCATATCCAATGAGACATCTGTGAAGTGCTAAACACAGTTCCTGGCACATAGTAGGGCTTGATAAATGCTTATTTCCTTCCCTCCCCCTTTCCTACCTTTGCACATGATCCAAGAAGGGCCATTCCCTAAGATGCTCTCTGTGTCCCATCTTTGGCAGACTTTTTCAGAATGATGGGAGATCTGGGTCAATGGAGAGATCAATGGATACCAAATCAGAGAAACCTTGTTCCATCTGTGTAACCTTGGATTAGCAACTCACCGTCTCTGGTCCTCAGTTTTCTCATCTGCAAAACCGGTGGTTTTCATTAGATGAACTCCAAGGTCCTTTCCAGCTCTAAATGTATGATTCTTTGATCCCAGGACCTTGCTGAACCTCACTGTAAAATCAGGGGAAGGAAGGAAGGAAGGAAGGAAGGAAGGAAGGAAGGAAGGAAGGAAGGAAGGAAGGAGGGAGGGAGGGAGGGAAGGAAGGAAGGAAGGAAGGAACGAAGGAAGGAAGGAACGAAGGAAGGAAGGAAGGAAGGAAGGAAGGAAGGAAGGAAGGAAGGAAGGAAGGAAGGAAGGAAGGAAAGAAGGAAGAAGTATTAAGTGCTTACCATGACTTCATCTCTAAAACTGGAGGTTGGATGAATGGTTGGGTGAATGATTCTCGTTCATGAGATGTATGAACAAATGGTAAAATGCTTCCTCAATGCTTCCATGAGCACCGTGCTGAACTAGAGATACAAATAGAAGCTGGCGCCTGTCCCTGACACCAAGGAGCTCAATTTTCCCAGGTGGAGGCCCCAAAGAGGAGGCTTCAGGGGAATGTCAGATGGAAAGGCCCCGTGGTCTTTAGGGTACAGGGCAAAGCCCAGTGGTAAGGCCTTTGCAAACCTTAAAGTGGCAGAGAAATTACTTTTGCTGTTGTTATTCTGATGAATGACTTCCTAGTTTTGTTCTGTGACTTTGGGTCTTTTGGTAAAGAGAAGGGGAGACACGTGAAACCAGAGCACAGCACAGCAGAAAGAGGGCTGATTTGGAACTCAAAGAAGGCAGGCTCCAATCCCAGACCTGCCACGGACTATGTAGTCCTGAGCAAGTCACAAGCTCTCGGGACCTCGGTTTTCTGTGGGTGGCAAAGTGCACAGAGTCAGGAGGACCTGGGTTCAAATCTGGCCTCAGACACTTAGTAGTAGCTGTAGCTGACCCTGGACAAGTCACTTAACCCTGTTGGCCTCAGTTTCCTCATCTGTAAAATGACCTGGAGAAGGAAATAGCAAACCCCTCCTGTATCTTTGCCAGGAAGTGGGATCATGAAGAGTCCAACATGACTGAACAAGTAATGTCCAAGGGCTGGACTCCACAATCCCTAGGGGCCCTTCTGGCTCTAGGTGCTATGATCCTAGCTCAAATCACCAATTAGCGAGCACCTACTGTGTACGGAATCCCTATGCTGGGGAGGGGGTCCGAGAGACGGCTTGAATGAGACACAGTTTCTACTTTCACCGGGCTCACAGTCTGGTAGGGTGGACACTGGGACACACAGTTAAAGCTAAGTGCATTCCAAAGGTGCAAAGTGCTAAGGGAGGCCTGAGGAGGAGAAGGGGATTATGGATACCCGAGGCTGCCAGGAGGCGGAAGGAGGAGTTTAAAGCCAGGCTTTAAACTCTGGGTAGGAATCCAACGGAGGGCGGGGGCAGTGCTTGGGAAATAAGCAGCAGCAAAGGCCTGGAGGTAGGAAATCTCTGGGTGGTATGCAGAGGACAAGGAATAGTCCAGATTGGCCGAACCTAACAATGTGTCAGGGAGCAGTAGGAAATAAAGCTGCAAAGGGAAGACGCGTCCGATTGTTGTGAGCCTTGGATGCTAGACAGACGGGTCAGAGCTCTCCTCAGGGGAAGGATGAAGCCCTTGCCCCAGCCGAATGACCCAAGGGGATCCTTGGAGGACCACCTGGAGCACGGAGAGGGCAGAGGCTAATTTGAGGAGAACTCAGAAGAGCGTCAAGGAGGGCTGGAACCAGGGAAGGGGCACAGTGATGGAATCCACAGGGCGTGCACAGGAGGCGAAGTCTTGCTGCTGAAATAGTCTCGAGAAGCGTCTCCTAAAAGAGAGCGCCGAAGTCTGTGCAAACCAGCAGGACGATGCCCGGACTCTCCCGGAAGGAAGAAGGAAGAGAACGGGGTTGGGGGGGGGCCCTCTGGCAGGACGCCCTCGGAGCTCACGGAATCAGGCCGGGGCTTGCTCAGCCCAGGGGAAGGGTCTTCTGTCTTCCTTGCCCGACAGAGCCTGCCCTCGAGCGGTCACCCATGACCTGTCTGTTCCACCTTCAGAGGCTCGGGATTCTCCTCTTCATCGAGGCCTCCTGGGGCCCTCGGCAGCGTTTCGCTCCATCCCCTCCCCTTCCTGGCCCCTCCTGCCTTGCCTTCTCCCTCCGACTTCTCAGACCGGGCCCTCTCGGCCTTGTCAGCTCGCTCCTCTTCCTCCTCCCGCTCCGAGCTGGCCGGCCTCCCTCCGCAAGGCTCATCCCTGAAGGCTCGGTCTTTGGCCCTCTTCTCTGGCACTCCTTTAGGTGATCTCGTCCCTTCACCTGTGTCCAAATACATTCCTGCACCCCACCACCCTCACCCACCTGTCTCCAGCGTGCTGATCTCCTGTTCCCGGTCCTAAGTGCCCCACAAACGCTCTCCAGTTAAACCTCGGATGCATGCCACAATGGGGCTATGATTTCATTCCTCTTGGGATCAAAAAGCTTTTCAGGATCAGGGATTTGGAGCCGACTGGTACCTTGGAGACCAACCCTTATTTTACAGATAAGGAATCGGAACCCAGAGCTGAAGTGACTTGCCCAGGGTCACACAACTAGTCAAAGGCAGGATTTGAATACAGGTCTTCCTGCCTCTAGGTCCAGCCCTGTTCTACTATAGCACCCTGCCCTCTTCTCTGGACCGTCTTCAGAGGTTGCCTATTGGTTACAGAATAAAGTATGAACTCTTGATCCCAGCATTCAAGGACCTCCTCAATCTAGTTCCGATTTTGCTGTTCAGCCTCATCTCCTATTCCACCCCTTTTAGCCTCTGTGCTGACTCAAGCAGCCCCAATCCCTCCCACGTGCTGGCACTTAGGCCCCCCTCAAGCCCTCTCCATATCTGGAATGGACTCCCCAGCACAGTTCACTCCTTTATCCCCTCCAGATGGTACCAGAGGGTTCTCTCTCTTCTCGAGGATCTCAAATCTCACTGTTCGCTCTGGGATTTACACCAGTGGAGAGAGCGCCAGGTTGGAGTCAGGAAGACCAGAGTTCAAATCTGGCCTCAGATACTTGCTATCTATGTAACCCTGGGCAAGTCACTTCAACCCTGTTTGCCTCAGTTTACTCAATTGTAAAATGGGAATCATAATTGTATCTACCTAACAGGGTTGTTGTGAGGATCAAATGAAACAGGATTTGTAAAGTGACACATAGTAGGTCCAATATAATGCTTGTTCCCCCTCCACCTCCCCCAACATTCTAGCCTCATTCTTCCACCATCTCACAGAGAGAAACTGAAAGCCTCCCGTCTCCTCTCAGGTCCTGGCCAGTCTTTTTCTGGGTCCTCCTATCCTGCCCACAGAGTCCTCAGCATTATCTCACCGCCCAGAATATTGATTTACTAACATCCCCTTGAAATAGTAATTCACTCATTCCTCTGACAGGAAGCCCAGCCCGACTTTGCCCACCCCCTTCTCTCCTTCCC
>NW_020943975.1:0-1051 GCF_900497805.2 Vombatus ursinus
CTGGCACACAATAGGCATTTAACAAATGTATGTTGACTGATTAAAAGGAGATCCTGGAGAGAATAATGTCACAAAAACTTGGAGAGACAAAAAGAGAAGGATGAACAACAGTTCTGGAAAGTGATCTGGAAAGGTGAGGACTGAGAAAAGGACATTGGAATTGGCATCCAAGAGATGGTTAGCAACTTTAGTGAGAAAAGTTTCAGTTGAATGATGAGGGTAGAAGGTGGACTAGAGAGTTAAGAAGAGAGAGGAAAGCAAATAGAGGTGACTATTGTAAATGGCCTTTTCAAGTTTACCCACAAAAGGGAGGTGATCTATGGGATGGTAATTAGAGAGGATGGATGGATCCAGGGAGAGACTTTGTAAGGATGTGGGAGACATAGACATGTTTGTGGGCATGGGGGAAGCATCCAGTACACAAGGAGATATTGAAGTGAGAGAATGGGGACAAGAGAGGGAGCAGTCTGCTGGAGGAAATGGGCTGGGAGGGGACCACTTGTGCAGGTAGAGAGGGGTTTGACTCAGTAAGGAGTAAGCACATCTCTATGTGTGAGACAGAGCTGGAGGAGGAGACAGTGGCAGAAGGCATCTGAGGGATGTGAGAGGAAGAGGAGGGGAGAAGAAGGAGCTCTAGTGGAATGACCTCAATATTTTCAGGAAAATATGAGGCAAGGTTCTCCCCTGAGAGGGTGGGTGAGTAGGGGAGGAGCCATGGGAGGTTTGAGGAGGGATGACAATTTTCTGAAGAGCCAAGGTGGTGAGTGGGATAGTGAGTTCATTAGAGAAGTATAAAAAGATTGTCTTGGGTGTCCAGGAGTAGCTTTGTCATCTTGTGGAGAAAACTAAATGCTGTTCTACTAGGGATGAAAGAGGCATGGATCAAACCCATGGGGAGAAGAAAATCTGGTACACGTTAGTCCTATCATACAGGACTTGGAACTGAAATTTAAAAATACCTGGGTGAATTTGGCACCAATCCTTTACCAATTCACTGTCAAATAGTTTTCAAACTGAGAAAAAGAAGTGAAATAGCATTTTGGGCGAAGCC
>NW_020943976.1:0-4943 GCF_900497805.2 Vombatus ursinus
CACACACACACACACACACACACACACACACACACACACACACACACGTATACATATACACACACACTAAAAGAAACCCAGTGTTTCCTTTAGTTTCACAGGCTTAACATATTTAACCAAAGCAATGAATTTCTAATGATAGAATACCAAAAAGAAGTTTGTCATGGACAAAGGGGACTAGGAAGAAACCTTTTGTGTGCATGTCAGAGATCTAGTTCTTTTTGTTTCAGACTTGATCTGTGATTTCCTAAACTTGGGGAAATGCTGCTGAGGAAAATCTCTCCAGTAATGGAGATCTGGACAGTTTTAGAGAGCTTCTTGAGACTCTAAGGGGTGAAATGCCTTGCTCAGGGTCATTGAATGAGAGGTAGGACTTGAACCCTGGCTTTCCTGACTCAGTGGCTAGGGTTCTCTCCTCTATGTAATGTTTATTCTCTCTTAAGAGTCATAGTATCTTGTTTTGTGCGTTTCACATCATTTTCTGTAAATATTCAACCCCCCCAAAAAAGGAATTCAACCTTTTGAATATTTCAATAATAAAATACTAGAGTCATCATATATTTTTCACAGCCAGAAATTTTGGGAAAAAAATGATTTTTCTAACTCATTAGTTAAGGAAGAAAACAGCCCACTTGAAACAGCAGTTCTGTGGACAAAAGACTTCAAGTGACCCGAGAGTGAAACACAGGGTCACAGAACCACAGAATCTGAGAGTTGGGAGGGACCTCAGTGGCTGCTAGCTTCTTGCAACCCATAAATGAACAAGATCCATGGAATGTTTTCCATGGAAAAGAAAAGGTGCTTTAGGCCTTGTAAACAAAGACTCAGATGTACAAGATAGTAACTGCTGAAAGGAAAAAAATAGTCTCCTTATGTGTACCCAACACTATGTGGACAATAGACCACTTCAAACTATGTCAGCCGGAAATATTTTTTCTTTATTAACATCTAACCAGATTCTTGATTAAAAGATATCTGATTTAAGGGCTTTGTAAGGTCTACAAAGCACTTCCCACATAGACACACACACAATCTGAATATGGTACCTAAAACAAAGGTTGTCATTCCCATTTGATATATCTGGAAAATGAAAGTCAAGAGAGGTCAAATATATCACAAAACAAATAGAGGGAAGAACAAGAAAGAAGGAAGGAAAGAAAGAAAGAAAGAGAGAGAGAGAGAGAGAAAGAAGAAAGGAAGGAAGGAAAAGAAAGAAAGAAAGAAAGAAAGAAAGAAAGAAAGAAAGAAAGAAAGAAAGAAAGAAAGAAAGAAAGAAAATGAAAGGAAGAAAGAAAGAAAGAAAAGAAAGAAAGAAAGAAAGAAAAAAAGAAAGAAAGAAAAAGAAATGAAGGAAGGAAGGGAAAAAGAAAGAAATGGGGGAGGGGGAAAAGGAGAGAGGGAGGAAGAAGGAAGGAGAGGAAGAAAAAGGAAAAAGAAAAGAGAAGAAATGTCAGTGAAGCCATAATTGCTCATTGCTTCCCAAAGACATGATTACCGCAGTTTTCAGTCTCTGTGAGAAAGGCTATTGATGTCAGAGTCTCATTACCTGGCAAACCACTCTAGTGGAATGTAACTTCCTCAAAAGCCCTGATTCATTTTTGCCTTTGTATCCCCAGGACCATGCATACATGCAGGTACATGTATGTGTAAGCATGCATATTACATATGTACATACATGCATAAGTATTATGTGAGTACATACAAGGCCAAGGGAGACACTGCCATCTCTAGGGACACCTTCTCTTGTGGGACGTGGTATTTGAGCTGAGCTCAACACAGATGATGAAACTCATGAGAAGTGAGGTACTCTCAGTGAGAACTGTTGAACAGAGCTTCCTGACACAACAAAATCAAGAGGAAGAGAGGAGAGAAAAATAGGGAAATGTCTGTGTCTCATTCAGCCTAGATTACCTCATCTATTAAAAGGGAAGAAAGGTATGCCTACTCCCAGCCCCCTGGGCAGCTAGGTAGCTCAGTGGATAGAATGCTGGGCCTGGAGTCAGGAAGACTCATCTTCCTAAGTTCAAATCCAGCTTCAGACACTAACTAGCTGTGTGACCCTGGTCAAGTCACTTAACCCTGTTTGCCTGAGTTTCCCCATCTGCAGAAGGAAATGGCAAACCACTCCAATATCTTTGCCGAGGAATACCCCAAATGGGCTCAGGAAGAGTCAGTCATGATTGAACAACAAGTCTCAGTCCTACAAGGTTGTTGTGGGGAGGGATTTGGTGAACATAGTCATATAGAAAAGAAGGTGTGGTCAGCTGACCACATCTGAGTTTAAATTGTTTTATTGGTTTCCTGTGTTCTACACAATTAGGGGGTGGGGGAATAAGGGGAGGAGAAGACACAAGCTGAGAGATTGGAGCCCTTAAAGCATACTGGCTTTTTTTTTTTTTTATATTTTGGCCAGGATTTGACCACAATGGCCACAGATGGTTTCTTCATTTAGGAAGAAATATAAGTCAATTAAAACCCTGCCTCTCCCCCAAACAGACACATCCCCTGCTATTTATCTGACACAATGGCAAATGAAATGCCCAGGTGGGAATGGCCCAATGATACCTCCACCAAAGAAAAAAGAACCTTCCAATAAACTATCTTTACTAGGAAACTCCAGTCCTACTCTCAGGAAGAAAAACGCTCCCATTTCTAATAGTAGAAGACCTCTCTTCAAAGTATAGCAAATCTCAGGACACAGAACTTCAGAGAAGGAAGGAATCTCAGTAGTTTCTACTCCAACCCATACCTGAAGAAGAATTTCCTCTATCACATAACTGACAAGCAGTCATATAGCCCTCAACTGAAGTCATCTAGTGAGGAGAAAATTGCCATCCCTAGAAGCAGCCTATTCCCCTTTGAGACACTTCTTATTAGTAATAATGGTGAAAAATAGCATTTATATAACTTTTAAACTTTTTGAAGGTTACAAACCACTTAACCAATGTAATCTCATTTGATCCTCACAACAACCCTGTGAGGTGATTTTATTATTGCAGTTTTACAGATAAAGAAACTGAGTCAGAGGATAAATGATTTGCCTAGGACCATGCAACTAGTAAATATCTAGTCAACATTTGACCTCTTGACTTCCTGACTCAAAGTCCAACATAGCACCACCTACTTACCAAAAAGGCAAGTTTTTCCTTCCTTCAAGTTGACATCCAGACCTCTGGACATTCCACTCATTATCCCTAGTTCCCCCTTCTAGAACCAAATAAAACAAATGTAATCGTTGTCCAGTCCTGAAGTAAATCAAACTCAAAATATAGAGGAAAAGATATCTTTAATCCAAATAAAGAAGTTTCCAAGCCTAGGACACCCATGTATTGTGAATACACGTGAAGATGTATATCATGAATACATGAGTGTCCACCAAGAAAACTTACAGAAAGGCTTTTTATACATTCAGGAGGAAAATGGGAGAAGGAATCATATGAGGAGTGAGGCCTGGTCATGAGTTTCCAGCCACCTTTGGCAATCTGAGCAAGAAAACCCACTTCATTGTGGTTGTTTTCTCCTTCATGACCCAAATTGTCCCAAACCTTAATGACAGAGTGCAAGGATACTTGAGTCACTTTGGGTAACCATGACTAGGTCAAGTTAATTTTTGTTTACTGGATAAACAAAGCTTAGATTCCCAGGATGGAATCCAGTCCAACCTCTGGAGAGTAAAGTGCCTTAAGAGCAGAAAAGCAATGACATCCCTAGGATTCTATAGAGGGAGGGGCTTCTTTTACTGTCAGAATGGACTTTGGACAGAGAAGGCAATATTACATTTGATATTAACAATATTAAAATTAATTTTCCTATCGTCATACTTGTACAACTAGCCCTTCAAACACATGAAGAGTACCATCATGACCACCCCTCCCAAAATATTCTCTTTTCCAGATTGAACATCCCTGATTCCTTCAACTAAGCAGTATATGTTATGGTCTCAAGAATTCTCACCACCCTCATCATTCTCTATTCAGGTGTCCTCAAGATTATCAACATCCTTCCCAGAATGGATTGCCCAGAACTAAACACAAGCACTATGATCTCCATATTACAGGTGAGAAAACTGGGGGTCAGGGAGGTGAAGAGATGAAGTGACTTGGTTGAAGTCACATTGTTAGTGTCCAAGCTGAAAAACACCTGGAGAGTTCTGATCCCAATCCAATGTTCCTTTCATTATTCCACACTATGTTACACACACACACACACACACACACACACACACACACCCCAATATTTCCCAAACTTAGAAGGTTTAA
This sequence comes from Vombatus ursinus, assembly GCF_900497805.2. Lineage (NCBI taxonomy): Eukaryota > Metazoa > Chordata > Mammalia > Diprotodontia > Vombatidae > Vombatus > Vombatus ursinus. The sequence goes on from NW_020943976.1 coordinate 4,260, forward strand.
CCAAAGCAGTGAATTTCTAATGGCAAAATTCCAGAGAGAAGCTCATCATGGACACAAGGGATTAGGAAGAAGCCTTTTATGAGCAAGTCAGAGATCTGATTTGTTGAATTTGTTTTGGACTAGACCTAGGATGTCTAGACATGGGGAAATGCTCTTGAGGAAAATTCCCCTACTCCTCAATATCAAGACAGTTTTAGAATGTTTCCTGGGGCACTGAGAGTTAAAATGCCTTGCCCTGGGTCATCCGGCTTGTAGGTGTCAGAAGTAGGATGTGAGCCCTGGCTTTCCTGACTCAGTGATGAGGACTGTCTGCTCTATGTATCGTTACTTCTCTTTTAAGAGTCAGAGACATGGTGTTGTCCATTTCACTCCACATTCTATAACTAAACTCAAAACCCTGTACCCCCCCCAAAAAAGAACTTTAAACAATAAAATGAAAATTCATCAAATATTTCATAGCCATAAATTTCAAGGAAATTTGTGTTTTATGACTCACTACTGAGAGAAGAAAACAATTCACCAGAAAGAAAAGCTGTGGGAATGAAAGACAAGGACATAGAACTAATGAATTTGGGAGTTGGAAAAGGTCTCAGTGGCCATTTGGTCTTCTCTAACCTATAAATGAACAGGGACACAGCTGGGCAAGGCAGTATCTGTTGAAAGCATCAGAGTCCTCAGTGTGTG
>NW_020943976.1:4953-5083 GCF_900497805.2 Vombatus ursinus
GAGCTCAGGAATGTGATGGGACTTACCCAAGGTGATAGGCACAATTTTAAGCAAGGTCCCTTGACTCCAAAGCAGTGCCATTTCCACACATATCTGTGTAGCTTTTATATCTCCCTAGCTATCTTTATAC
>NW_020943976.1:5093-6729 GCF_900497805.2 Vombatus ursinus
TCTCTGATTACTCAGATCCCCTCTTCATTGCCATAGGGCCTGAACTGCCATATGAAAAGTGGAAAGACTTACAAGGAGGTTAGATTATGAAAGGCTTTGAATGTCAAACAGAGAATTTTAAATTTAATTCTAGAGGTAATAGGGAACCACTTGAGTTTATTTGGCAGGGGTTTTACATTATTGGACCAGTGCTTTAGGAAAATCACTTTGGTAGCTGAAGGGAGAATTAGAGGGGAGAGAGTTTTGAGGCAGGCAGACCCACCAGCAGGTTATTGCAATATCAGGGTGGCAGCAATATCAAAGAAGAGAAGGTGGTATATTAAACAGTTATTGCAAAGGTGAAATTGGCAGACCTTGGCATCAGATAGAGTTTGGTGGGGTGAGATAACGAGGAGTGGAGGATGACACCTACATTACCTGCCCAGGGGACTGAGAGGATGGTGGTGCCTACAATAGTATCAGAACATTTTGAAGGGATGAGAGTTTGAAGGGAAAGATAATGAGTTCACTTTGGAACATGTTGACTTTAAGGTAGCTACAGGGCATCTAGCTCAGGATATCTAATAGGTAGTAAGAGATAAAAGCCCAAAAGTCAGAAGAGAGGTTAGTTTTGGATAAGTACATCTGAGAATCCTAAGCACAGAGATGATAAATGAAACCACAAGGACTGATGAGTTCACCAAGTGAATAGTGTGGAGAGGGAAGAGAAGAAGGCCCATGACAGGGCCCTGCTGGACAAATCAGTGCATGTAGATCAAAGGGAATATTACTGAGCCATAAGAAAATGAACATGAGGAATTCCGACAAACATGAGGGCATTTGTAATGAACGGATGCTGAACAAAGGAATGATAACAATGACTGCAGTAACACAATAAAAAGAGCCCTAAAAGGATCTGAATGGAGGTGAAATGCAATGGCCAGTCATGATCCAGAGAACAAGTGACGAAACATACTTCCTTGCCCTCAGTGGAGATGTGGGGGAGCACAGGAACAGAGTATCACCGCCACTGTCAGATATAGTCACTGTGTCTATGGGCTTTACTCAACAGTTTTACTTGAGGCAATGAAGGTTTCAGTGGCAGTGCAGATGGGGTGGTGGTGGGGAATCGGGGCACAGAATATCTGTAGTATATAAAACCAAAGGCATCAATGAAACTATTGTAGAACTTACTTAACTTCTTTTAGGTTCAGCCTCCTTATCTACAAAAGAGGGTGATAACTCTTCTGCTCTCTATTGCACAAGGTTATTATTAGGAAAGGGATTTGTGAACATCACGTCCTTCACAAAAATGAGAGCAGCTTTGGTCAGTTCCTAACTACTTGGTGTAAATCGCTTTATTGGCTTCCTTTCTCAGATGCCCGGGGGCTGGCGGAGCAGGGAGGCTGGGGTTGTAGGACACAAAGAGGGGAGAGGGGTCCCTGAAGACCAAATCGGTCCGTTCCTCAGTTTGGCTGTGGGTCCCCTATGATGGCACAGACAGTTTTGCGTTCAGGAAGGAAGTTACAAGAATTCCATAGCTCCAGTCCAGCCCTGCCACCACCTCGTTTCCCTAGTCTCTGTTCTTTATACAACGTATCAGCCGATGGATTTATCTGCCAATTTCTGTCTGGTCCCAATGACACTACCCACCCAT
>NW_020943977.1:0-6573 GCF_900497805.2 Vombatus ursinus
TTAAAAGTTAAGAAATAGTGCGGGAAAAAGAGCAAACAACAGAAAAATATTCTGATCATAGAACTTGGCTAGGAAGTTTGCAGGTGCCTAATTTTATTGCTTCATCTTAAAAATCAAGAAATTTAAGGGATTTTAATTAATGAAAAACAATAAGCATTAGCCTTCTAGGCATATTTAAAAAAAAAAAACCATCAAGAATGGCCCCATGTTGTTGTAGCTGGAGATAAATACAAAAAATGAAAGAGCATTAGAAATGTTGCTTGTGTATGCTGCTGCTTTTTTATCAGGTATTTACATATGTATGTATGTCTATATATACATAATGTATTATACATGGATATGTATATATACACATAAATATCTGATAATATATGTGCATATATGTTTCATGTGTTATATACAGGCATGTGCATATATAATGCATGTGTGTATGTGTATGTATATGTATATATATGTCTATGTCTATGTCTATGTATATCACAAATATACAATTGGATAAAGCAAACTTATTGTATAGATTATGGCATTCACTGAGATGGACAACTGGGGAAGCTTATCCATCAATATTAAATAGGATTAGAGTCAATGGGATTCTCTTGGTAAATGTCAAAGTTCTTTCATGACCCCAAATTTCTTCCTGAAACAAAAGCCCACCTTTTGTAAAAATCTCCCAGCATTTGTTATTCACCTGTGAGTTATGAAATAATATTTAATTATTTAGTTTCCTGCATGTTAGGAGGAACCTCTGTAGGAAACTTATAAGAAAATATGGACAAGCACCATATAGCATGGGCAGATATTGATGAGTTGGGATCTGCACCTTTGGAGGAAACATCCTAAAGCATTTGCATTGTTTGTTTCACTATTTCAGTGATAATGTGTAGGGTTTTGTTGTTGTTGTTGTTGTTGATTGTAAATGGACACAATTCCATCAGGAATGATGTCACTGGCCACCTACTGACTTATGTTTTGTTGCCACTGAGGATGGAAAGACTGTTGATACTAAGTGTCAGTTTGAGTTTCAGTGGAGAAAGAAGTTGAAAGAAAAGAAGCTTACCACCTCATTACATTTTAAGCCTGGAAGAATGGTGATAGATAGACATAGATGAAGATGCAATGCTCATGCTCATTGTTAAGACCTTCCATAGGGTGATAGAGTTCTGCTGAGAAATCTTGGTGTTAAGGAGACACACAAGTCAGCAGACCAATAGAAAGCAACTCTAATCCTAGTTGCAGAGAGTCTGGACAGCTTGCCTACTTACACAACAGCTTCTGAGACTAGTAGAGGTCCTTTAAGATAATTCATTACAATCACATAATTCCATTAGTTGGTTTCCCACAGGGAAAGATTAAATGTAGGATGCCTTATTAGACTCAAAGTGAAAGAGATTGCCTGCCAATCTGAAGACAAGATTGATTCACATAATGGGGCAAAACTAGATATGTTAAGAGAAGACACTACTAAATATACCCTGACAACCAAGTCAAATGAGGACTGAACACATAAGCAACACCTTTTGTACTTAATGCTTCAAATAAAGATTCTCATGGGGTGGAGATATACCTCTGGGACATATAATACTGCTAGCCAGCCTGGGTCCCTTAAGATTTCAGATTTAGGCAGACAAAACTATAATTCTAATGAGGATTATGATCACCCCCATACCTTTCAATAGCACAGCTATAGGGGCAGATAGGTCAGTAGGTTGCAAGAGAATCAGCACTAACTGAACATGGAGAAGTCACATTTGTAATATGATAATGCTAAAGTCAAGTCAACAAGAATTTATTAAACATTTACTATGTGCCAGGCATGGAGCTAAGCAGCTGAGATACAAAGAAAAGCAAAAATCATTTCCTGCCATTAAGGAATTCATAATCTAATAGGGAAGACAACATGCAAACAGATAGAATAGGTAGAATAAAATAGGTAAAATAGGCAGAATAATGTATAGATAAAATAAATTGGAGGTTTTACATATGTAATGTTTCCCTGGATAATGTGGGCCCCAAATGTGTGTGTGTGTGTATATGTGTGTGTATATGTATATGTGTATATGCATATGTATATATACACAGATTTAAAAATTTGCATGTGCATATATGTGTGAATATGTATATATACAAATACATATACATGCAAACATCGTATATCATGTTTAAGTATGCCTGTTATTGTTAAGTTATTAAGTATTATCGTTATTATTAAGTAGTTTTTGCTTTTATATTTGTGTTATGTCTTTATTGCAGTTACATTTGTTTGCACTGGTTTCTGGTTTTATTTTAATTTTTTTTAATTGATAGGCAATTGGGGTTAAGTGACTTGCCCAGGGTCACACAGTGCATTAGTTTCTGTTAGCATCGCACTGAGCACAGTGCCTAGGACATAGTAGGTGCTTAATAAACGTTTATTGACTGACTGTTAGCTATATGTTATAGCTTTGTTATTTCACTAAAAATATTGTCTAATAATACTTTTGCTGTTGTTCAGTCATTGTAAGTAAGGGGTACCCTTGATAAGAAGGGTGCTAGGAAGGCGTGGGAGTTGTAGGAATGCTGCGGGAGACCCAGACTGACTTAACCTCGGAGGAGTGGGAGAGTCAGTGTGCAGTGGCAGAAGTGGCAGCATCCCAGTCCAGTCCAGAGAGACAGTGGCGGTGGAGCAAGCAGCCCCAAGCTGAGACGAACCAAGCCAGTGGCAGCAGCAGCAGTAGCGGCGGCAGCAGTAGCAACGGGCGGTTGCCTCAGAGACCTCAGAGATAACCCCTCCTTCCTCCTCCCTACCTTACCCGCCCCCCTGAGAAGAAGAGGTGGCTGCAGGGGGTGGGGTGGGGGCGTAGAGCCGGCACTTCAGTTTCTTGTGCGGTAGCCTGGTTTAAATGTGTGTCTCCTGCATTGTAAGAAAAGACATAGACAAGCTACTGCCCGTGGAAGCCTGGCTGCAAAAGGCCCAGGCTGATGTATCCCAGGAACAGGAGGAAAGGGAGGTGTGTGAGAAAGCCCGAGAATTACCAGAGACCGAGACCCAAATTCTTAGAACTTGGATGTTTATTATTCCCTCTCAAGAGGCAGAGTTATCTGGTGACCCAGAGGATGAGCCCGGATTTATAGCAGAGCAAGGGGAGAAGAAGTTCTTTTTAAACTTTCCTGCACTAAAGGAGACGCCTAGAGTACAGGAAAGGGTTAAAGCTAAGCAGCCACAAGAGACAGAGGAGGAGGACTGGCCTGAGAAGACGTTTCTTTTGAACTTCTCCGAGCCAAGGCCATGACCAGGTTGGAGCAGCCCCTCCTTCTGTGAGGCTGGGGGAGGACAAGCTGTTCCAGAGGTGGGGCAGTGCGGTCCAGAGACAGAAGCCTGGAGCGGGAGCCCCCAGAGCCTGCTGCGCCTGGACCTGAGCAGAAGCAGGGAACTGAGGTAGGGCAAAGCAGCCCCTCCCCCATCGAGGCAAGCCCTGCAGCGTGAGCAGAGAGCCATGGAACTTGGGCCTCAGCCCCGGGGGCAAGATGAAAACTTTTCGCGTGGGCAGTAGCACTGAGCATGCTTTCCTGTCATTTCCCCCAGGGATAGGTTTGGACTCAGGGATAATTTGGGACCCAGCGATGGAGTTGTCCACGATGGCATGGGGAAGTGCCGCAGTCCCTGAGGACCCGCTCTGTTGGCTTTGTTGTCCAGCTGCCCCCCAGACCTTGTGACTGGAGCTGGAGTGGTGCTTGAACATATTCTTTGGCTCATTCAAGCATGTGAGCACCTGGGAGCGCCAGGTAGGAGCTTGCCGTGAGAGGACTTTCAGGAAGAGGATGGACCCTCCACTTTGATTGAGGGGATTGAAACCTATTGTGGTCTAGGGATGGACTGTGCTGTGTTAAGGGAAGCCCCTGTCCAGTGAGGAGGAACTGACTGCTTGCTCCCCAAAGACACTGGTCCCTGAAGAATGAATAAGGGGGAGGAGGTGTGCTATGATGCATACTGTGTACTATGTTACATATTGAATGCTGTTTGTTTTAGGCCTTGTGGCCATACTTCTCACGGAAAAGGCAACTACTTTCTTGTCTGCTTTAGGCTGTGTGGCTGCTATGGTGGTATGTTATTGTAGTATATGCTGTGTTTATGTACCCTTGATGCCTAACACAATGTTTATGTTACTGTATATTGTTGTAGTTTATATTGTTGTTGTTATGAATTATGGATGTCGTGCTTTAGTTTCTTGGCTCAAGGGCTCACATCTGTGCAGATTGTAAGGGCCAAAGTGTCACCTGTGTAGACTGTAAGGACCAAGGTGTCCCCTGTTTAGATTGTAAGGCCAGAATTCTAGGGGGTGGAGTATAAGTAAGGAGAATTTTGTTATTCTTTTTTAGATAACAGTTTCTAGGATCCATGGCCAAAACAGTCTCTACTGCGATGGCGCAGTAAGAAATAGGAATGACATAATGCAATATTTACTATGCTTATACTGTGCTGAGTTATGATGATATTGTTAAAGTTAACCTGTGAACTTATTGTTGGCAAATTGCATTCTTTGTGTGCTTCTCTATGTAAATCAAGACAGCACTGGTCAGTGAGTGAGGATTTGGAGAATGCATAGGGAAATGTGTATGTGTCTGTCTCAACCAGCCCCCATTGAGGCTTAGGGGAATGTAGGGGAGTGCACAAGCTGGAAATGTTGTGTGTGTTTCAATTGGCCCCATAGAGATGAAGGGTTATTGCCCCTCTTCTCGCCCACCACTGTGAGAAAACGTGATTAGAGGATGCTGTAGGAGTTGGTGCTCCTTTCATCAGCAACCTTCTTGAGAAGACTAGACTAGGATAAAGTAAGCTTATTTAACCCCTTATCATGTCTCCATTCCTGTCTTCCTGTGTGCCCAGATCAAGAGTGAACCTGTAAGAGGCTGGAGTCCTAAAACTCCACTGGCTCCTGTGATATAGTCACGTCTGACTCTTTATTACCCTGTGGACCATATTGTCTATGGGGTTTTCTTAGCAAGAGTTCTAGAGTGGTTTGACATTTCCTTTTCAATGAATTAAGGCAAACAGAGTCTAAGTGACTTGTAGGAGGGTCACACTGCCAGTAAGCATATGAAGCCAGATTTAAACTCAGGTCTTCCTGACTCAAGGCCTAGGGCTGTATTCACTAAACATCCAGCTGCTCCATAATTAGACTACCATTATTTTTATTGATGTGCATTCTTGCATTTCTTTTATGGAAATGCATGTATTCTGCAAAAAGGGCTTGTAATGTATTCAGCAGGTAATTTAGACTTGTTCTAGACATTTTCGTACCATTATCACACTCAAAAGTTAGAATCTCTTTCCTCGTTGTTTTACCATGCTGTTAACTCATATGGATTTTACCAACTCTGATAATTCTCACATTTTAAATGTTTTTTTTAAATTTTAACTATTTTTTATTTCTGCTCTCATTATATATATATATATATACACACATACACATCTATATATACACACACATGTATATATGTGTGTATCTAAACATACACACACACACACACACACACACATATATATATATATATATATAATATATATACACATATCACATTCATTCCCATACATATTATTTCTCCACTCAAACCCAGGTGGTAATCTCTTGGTTTTTTTTTTAAGTGTGTATTTTTTTAAATTTATTTAAAAAGGAAGGAAAAAAAAACAATGCGGCAAAACAGACACATTGACCCTATGTAGTAGTATATTCGGTATTTCATACCCTTAGATTCCCATCTCTATAATGAAAGGAATTTTAACTCTTTTCCCAGATGAAGATTTGTGACACTAACATTGTCAAACAGCTAATGTGGAATTCAGTCAGCTCCTTATCCTGAACAAATCACAGGAAAAAAAAAATTGGTGAGGCAATTATTCTCTGGGTCTAATCTCTGAGTTGATGTTATGCATCCATAAATATTCAAAATATATTCTTCACAGTATGTGTTTATTAAAACCCTTACACATTTTCTTTCCCTCTGATTGGCTTTCTACTATCTTACTGTGATTATTATCATAGATGCTAAGGAGATGATTAATTTTTTTTATCCATACCACTGACTTCATTGGTCTGGAGAACTCAGCAGTTGAGTGCCTGTTCTTCTATTTATACTATATAGAAAATGGGCTAGAGCACTAAGATCTCAAGTGACTTGTTCATTCATTATGTATTAGAGCTGGGACTTAAACTCAAGTATTCTTGACTTTAATGCTGAGACCTCATCTTTAAAAAAAAAATGTTGCTTCTTGCTAATGGATATAAAAGGGTAAAACTCAAATTTAAATTGTCTTTTCCCTTCTTGGCAGCTTTAGGGGGAGGTATGATGGAGAGGCAAGCTGAAACTATTTGGTGATGTCTTATGCATTCTAGTTATTAATTCTCTTCCTCTTTCTGCTTCACCATCTACTTCAAAATGTTCTGTCAGACATGGCCAATATCAAAATCTTCTCATTATACATTAACAACATGTCCTAATGGAGGAGAAGACCTGAACTGCCCTGTCCTGGATTTGCTTTGTCTTTACGCCATAAATGATGGGGTTGAGCATGGGAGGCACCACTACATAGAGGTT
>NW_020943978.1:0-1991 GCF_900497805.2 Vombatus ursinus
GGAGAGAGGACAGGTGGGAACCAGCACAGTCCCCCTCATATTTCCAGGTGAGTGTCCAACTGAGTGTCCAGAACGCTTCACACAAGATGGGCAGACAACCCACTCACAATCCACTTCGTTCCTCTCAACCCAGTGTGGGAGCCAGGATCACAGTTCAAACTTTGCCACTTGCTGCCTTTCAGACCTTGGACAATTCAATGTCAGTCTCTCTAAGACTCAGAGCTCATCACTGCCCCCCCTTCAACTGAAATCAGTTGCCTTACACAAAAGGCCTTCCCTAGCACCTTGTCACACAGTGGGGTGACTCTGGGAACCCGAGGAGTCTCCACAAACTGGCCAGCACAGCCCAGACTAGCAGACTTTACCAAGCTGGGAAGACGTGAAGGCCATGTGCTGATCATGTTGGCTGCCCACCAGAAGCTTATCCACCAGGTGATTTGATATGTGGAGCCATGATGACCTTGCAGGCACATAAAAAGATCAAGCAATAACAGAAAAAACCCCTAATTCATGGAAAACTTTAGACATTCATAAATACATACATACACACACACACTTATATGTATATGTATATCTATATATATCTGTATATCTATACATATATATATATGTATATTTATGACTGACTGGAAAGGGTAATTTCTCGTTTTGCTTTCGTATCACCACCTTTCTCAATATAGCCTTTCCATCTCCCCCTCCCACAGAGTCATCCCTTAAACCAAAGTATAAAACAAGAGGGGAAGACAATAGCTCAGGAAAACCAACCAAGTCAGCAGTGGAGTCCTGCCTTCTGTGCAGATTCCATGCCAGTCGACTCCCAGCCCAGCATTGAAGGGAAGGGAAAAATGTCCTCCTTGATGATCTTTGGGGCCATGCTCCAGCATCATCTTTCCACAACATTTGGTTTCAGATGTTGGTTGTTCACTCCATTTACATGGTTGTATGCGGTGCTTGCTTATCTTGTACTCTTCATTGATTTCTTTCACTTTGCCCCAGTTCATGTAAGTCTTGTCATGTGTATCTTTCTAAAACAAGAGTTGCGGTTTCTTCTAGCATCAGAATATTTCATTGTATCCATAAGCCACAGTTGGTTTAGCCATTCATTCCCCTGCAGATGGGTATTGACTTTGTTTGCTACCAAAGAACTTTCTTGGTGGTTGGATTGGGATGACATAGAATAAGTAAGTTAATTTTGGTACTTTTGTCACTTTGATTCTATTGCCTTGACTTATGCCTGAGCAATGAATATGTGTCCAATTGTTGAGATCTGTCTCTGTGTGTGAAGGATGTTTTGTAATTGGGTTCCTGGAGTTCCTGTGTGTATACTGACCACAGTTTTTTCAAAAGAATTTCTCTCTCTCTCTCTCTCTCTCTCTCTCTCTCTCTCTCCTGCTGGATTTTCTTGGTTGATGTATAGAAATGCTGATGGTTTTCATGGGTTACTTTTTTATCCTACAATTTGGTTTAAGGAATTGTTTTAACTGATTTATTTTTGTTGACACTCTAGGGTTCTCTGGGTAAAGGTTGGTGTTTTCCTCAGTCTCATTGTAACCTCTTTGTCCTTCCAGGAGCTGGAAAGTGAGGTTGCGCAGAAGACATCTGAGTGGCACAGGTAAGGCCCCAAACTGCCTGGCAAAGAGAAAAGGAGGGAAAGAGGGGTAGAAAGCTAGAGCTGAGAGAGCACAAGTGAGATTCCCAGGGAGAGAGGGGTCACTGGAGCCCGAACACTTCGGGTAGCAGGTTTATAGGATCGATCCAAACTGCAGCCGACCTCAGAGAACAGATGAAGGTACTGAGGCCTGGGAGGGAAATGATCTGCCCAGGCTCTCCCAGGGAGTAGATGTCAGCAAAGACTTGCACCCAGGCTTCTGGCTCTGTCCTTTCCATTGAGTCGTGGTTTTCTTCAGGAGACAATGGAGTCAGAGACAATGGAAATGACTAAACAACAATAAATGTAGCATTGTACTTTTATTCATTTTGTTAAACATTTT
>NW_020943979.1:0-2090 GCF_900497805.2 Vombatus ursinus
TTTAAATTTGAAGGTCACCCAAAGAATAATGGCAAGATGCATAGTAGGTATAAATAGGATATAGCATATTACCAATATATAATTTGATATCAGAAATAGTATGAAAACATCACAAAAGAGATGGATAGCCCATAATCTCCATTGGCATTCATTTAATGCTAAATAATCTAACAATCAGTATATTGGTTAGAAGCTTGTCTCAGGAGAATTTGTAGGAGTTCATGGACAAGAGGTGTACAACTTGGATTGTGGATAGGTAGAGATCTGCAATATTGGAGGGAGTATCCACTTTATTGGGCCCACAGATCCATCAGTGTATTGAAGTATCATGTTGTTGACTCTTATTGAGTCTGCTAAGATCTCTCTTAGAACAACTATTATCTAGCCATACTTCCCTGTCTTCTACCTGTGGAGGTGATTATTTTGAACAAAAAATGGAAAGATTTAAACTTTATTTTTATCAAGATTATCACATTCAACTCACACCAAATATTCCTCCTAGCTTTGTGTCATCAATAGATGTGTAATCATGTATGCACGTCATCTATGATGTTATCCAAGTCTTTAATAAGAATGTTAAAAATCACAAGGCAAGAAACAGATTTCTAGGGCACTCCATCAATGACCTCCATCCCAGGAGATGATTAACAACATTAAAATATTAATGCTATTCTGTGTCTAGGTATTCAGTCATTTCTAAATCCACTGAATTCTGTTATTATCTAGCCTACATCTCTCCATTTTTTTTCCATAAGAAGAATATGATAGAATTTGTAAATTTTCAAAATCTAAGTCAAGTATGATTGCAAGATTTTCCTTTTTGAGTTAAAATTTTCAAGTTTTCTGTACTATTATTCTCAAGTCTTTAATGAGGTTTTAGGAATTCCACAGTATAAAATGTTTTAATTAATTGTTATTGATATTTTTGTATCTATATCACCTAAAATTTCCCCTATATATATTCTGTGCCCCTCCCAGGGAGCTAGGTCTTATAATAAAAAATTAACTCAAAAAGAAAAAAAGGATGAAGAAAAAAATCAGCAAAACTGATCAATAGACCAAAAAGAAACCCTGACAGTATACGCAAAACTCCACACCTGTAGACCTCTCGCCTCTCTGCAATAATCAAATTGAGAACTAATTAGTTTCCTTATTTCTCTATATCACAACAGCAAGAAGATCACACAGAATTGTAGGCTTGTGTTTAATTTCCTAGTATATAGGGAATTCGTAAACATTCAGTAGTGCTGTTCATGTACTATAATTAGATTGTCAGGAAAGCCCTTGCAATATGCTTGCCATGGGAAGGTCATTCAATTCATTCATTTGGTTTTTTTCAACAAGTAGGTGAAATACGTTCATGGTTCTGTATAAACCCATTCTTATTCCTGGAAAAACAACTCAAAGTGGATGCATGTCCTTTTGACAATAGTTCCTTAGTATTATCGTTCTATTCCAAATACATTAAGTTCATTTAAAGTTCTCTCTCAAAATACAGAGTTATTAGCATCTATGAAAATTTAAATTTGAATCTGAGTTCCTTAGGAAAACAAAAGCCTTTGAATGTTAATGGTTATAAAACTCTACCTGCATTGATCTCTTGGTCTATTTCTACCTGGCAGAAATATTCATCTCAACACCTACATGTGGCTCCCTACATAAATGAGTCATTTCCTCTGTTGGATGAGATAAAAAGCACAGTTCTTGAGGACTGAAATATTCTGAGAAATCAGCAAGTTACATGCTTACCAAAAAAAGCAACACTTTAAGCCATTAGGCTCTATCAAAAGGACAATAAAGTAGAGAAAGCAAGAGAAAATTTAAAAATCTCTACCATGTTTGACAAATGGTAGTACATTTTATGAATCAAAACACCTATACCAAAGTGCATCTATGAATCAGAACCCCCACGGTTAATAACAAAAAACATATTCTCAGAGAAAGGAGAATTTTCACCTGATTTAAACTGTAATTTTTATTCACTGAAACTCTTGGGCCCTATGGCATCCTTCACCTAAGTAATGAACAGATATTTATATTCAGGTTCCCAAAAATGAAATCTGCCTAATTTGTCTTATTATTTTCCACTT
>NW_020943980.1:0-2098 GCF_900497805.2 Vombatus ursinus
GGGCGGGCTGGTTGGGGGTCATGACCAGCCTGTCTGCCAGAGGGGTCCATGACACAGACAAGGATCAGAACAGGCACAGGCCTCTCCTTCGCCCTCCATTTAGGGCATCCTGGCTTGAGGGCTAAAGCTTCCCCAAGTTTTTTTTCAATTTCTTTTTTTATTAATTGATTTTGATTTATCAACAATCACTTCCACATGCTTTTGAATTTAAAATTTTTCTCCCCCTTCCTCCCCTCCCCCCTCCCCAAGACCGCGCACAATCTGATATAGGCTATACGTATCCATTCCTATTAAACATATTTTCACATTAGTGATGTTGCAGGTAAAAATTAGAACCAATAGAAGCTACCACCAGAAAGAGGAGAAAAACTCAACAGAAGAGAAAAAAATAGCAAATAGTATGCTTTTCAGTCATGAGGCTGTTGGAGATATCTTAGATCCTTGTATTGCTGGGAAGGGTTAAGTTTATCAATATTAGTCATTGCACAACATGGCTGTTACTGTGTACAATGTTCTGGTTCTGCTCACTTCACTCAGCATCAGTCCATACAAGTTTTTGCAGGTCTTTCTGAAGTCAGCCTGTTCATCATTTCTTATAGCACAATAGTATTCCGTTACATTCATATACCACAACTTGCTCAGCCATTCCCCAATTGATGGGCATCCTACCAGTTTCCAATTCTTTGCCACCACAAGTAGAGGTGCTATGAATATTTTTGTACGTGTGGGTCCCTTTCCCGTTTGTATGATTTCTTTGGGATATAGACCTAAAAGTGCTATTGCTGGGTCAAAGGGTATGCACATTTTGATAGCCCTTTGGCCATGCTTCTAAATTGCTCTCCAAAATGGCTGGATCACTTCACAACTCCACCAACAATGCATTAGTGTTCCAATTTTCCCACAACTTCTCCAACATTTACATTTTCCTGTTTTGTCATGTTGGCCAATCTGATAGGTGTGATGTGGTACCTCAGAGCTGTTTTGATTTGCATTTCTCTGATCAATAGTGATTTAGAGCATTCTTCAAGCTTTTTGGCAGCCCCAGCAACCTCTGCTTTTTCAAGGGTCCTGTGGAGCAGTTTTGCCACCTGTGGAAGGAGGGGAACTGGCTGTTCCCTGTGCCAATCTTTGCCACCTTTTGCCACACTCTGCCTCCTCAATGGGGGGCTGATTGTCTCCAGGGAAGCCCCTCAAAGGGGGTTCCAGGTTTCTAGGTTTCCTCCCTCCCCAGTTCAGGGCTCCTTTCGTTTTCACACACACACACACATGCACATAACACATAATCCATACAAACACACACACCACATACACAACACACAAACAACACACCACATACAAACATATAGATCACACTCAGAGACAAAGACCCCATACACCACACACAAATACAAACATCACGCACTCACACACACCACATAGAACACACACCACTCACAAATACACATGCTACACATAATAAACACACTCACAAATACACATATACATATTTACACACCACACAAACCAAATACATCTTGGAAATATACACAGCACATGTACCACACATATGCATACACCACACACAATACACAAACAAATATACATACACCACACTCACACCCACACCACATATACCCCATACAAATACACAGATACGTATACACACACCACACTCACACATACCATATACACCACACACATGCTCATACACGCAACACACAAACCACATATTATATTAATATCCACACACCACAGTCATGCACATAAATCACACTCACACTACACACCAATACATATATACATACAAGACACACAGCAGACTCACGGATTCATACAAATATATACACAATCATATACACACAACACACAAACAACATAAAGTACATAATTACACATGAATCACACACTGTACACAAATATACATACCACATACCACACACATGCATGCATGTACACCATAAAAAGCACACACTCACCCATACACACAGACCACACGAATACACACATACCACACCCCCACATCCCCACACCATGCAGACAACACACTCACCCTTACACACAAATATCACACAAAAACACATATCACACAAACCACACACCAGGCATAGACACACACACA
>NW_020943981.1:0-3250 GCF_900497805.2 Vombatus ursinus
TAATGATGAATTCAGCAGAACTTTGTCTAGACCTTTGGTATTAAAGGAAGGGTCAAAGAGGACCTTACATTGAGAATTTACTCAGAAGTATCAATAATCAGTATTTGATCACCTGACAAGGTGGAGAAATGTATGTGAAAATTTTGTATTCTCTTATTGCTTTGTAATATTCGGATGCATTTGTTGTAACACGTGCTTTTTAGACTCTCCTCTTACATTTGCAGTTGATGAAGTGGGGGAAAAGAGAAAAGGGAGGAGAGAAAGTCTTCTTTCCCTTTTGCTGCCCTCTGGTATAGGTTTCCACAAAGCTCTCTGAAGCCTAGGCTACTTACTCAACTTAAAAGAAAACTTGCCTCTTTTCTATATGGGCCCAATGCATATGACTGATGCTTCCTTTTTTTGTAATTATTATTTATTTATTTTAACATTCTTTTCTTTTTAAATGTTGTTTCAAATTTTCTCCTTCCCTCTCAAACCTTCCCCTGCCACCAAAAACGTAAGCAATATGATATCAATTATACATGTAAAATCATGCAAAACATGTTCCCATATTTGTTGTTCAGTCATTTTCACTCATATTCAACTCTTTGTGACCCCATTTGGGGTTTTCTTGGCAAAGATACTGGAGCATTTTCCTATTTCCTTCTCCAGCTCATTTGAAAGATAAGGAAACTGAGGCAAACAGGGTAAGTGACTTGCCCAGAGTCACACAGCTAGTAAGTATCTGAGGCTGGATATGAACTCAAGAAGATGACTGTTCCTAACTCCAGGCTAGCCCTCTATCCACTGGGCTACCTAACTATCCCATTTCTATATTAGCTATATTTTATTAAAAAGCAACAAAAAATAAAGTGAAAAAAAATTATACTTTAATTTGCACTCAGAGTTCATCAGTTCTCTCTCTGGAGGTGGATAGCAATTTTTCATCATGGGTCCTTTGAAACTATTTTAGATCATTGTGTTAATCAGAGTAGCTACACCTTTCACAGTTAATCATTACAACATTGCTGTTCCAGTGCACAATGATCTCTCTGTTCTTCCATTTCACTTTGCATCAATTCATACAAGTTTTCCCAGGTTTTCCTGAATGCATCCTCCTCATCATTTCTTATGTCACAATAGTATTTCATCACAATTATATGCCACCACTTGTTCAACCATTCCCTAATTAATGGGCATCACTTCAATTTCCAATTCTTCACCACCACAAAAAAGGAGCTGCAATAATTATTTTTGTCCGTATAGGTCCTTTTCTCCTTTTTCTTTTATCTCTTTGGGATACAGACCTAGTAGTGGCATTTGCTAGATCAAAGGATATGTGAAGTTTTATAGCACTTTGGGCATAGTTCCAAATTGTTCTCCAGAATAGGCTAGACCAGTTCACTACTCCACCAGCAGTTCATTAATGTGCCTATTTTTCCATCATCCTCTCAGCATTTGTCATTTCTGATAGGTGTGCGATGGCACCTCAGAGTTGTTTTAATTTGCATTTCTCAAATCAATAGCAATTTAAAGAATTTTTTTTTCATATGACTATAGGTAATTTTGATTCCTTCTTCTGAAAACTGCCTATTTATATCCTTTGACCATTTAAAATTGGTGAATGACTCCTATTTTTACAAATTTGATTCAGTTCTATGCTTAGTATATATTTGAGAAATGAGGCCGTTATCAGAAAAATTTGCTGTAAAAAATTTTGATATTATCTATGGTACCTTTTAGGAAAATGTGGTTTCCTTGATTATCTCTTTTAATGAAGTCTTTTTTTGCTTTCTCTTTGTCTAAGGTAAGGATTGCCATACTTGCCTTTTTCACTCCAGCTAAAGCCTATTAGATTCTGCTCCAGCCCTTTATTTTAACTTTATTCGTGTCTTTCTGTTTCAAATGTATCTTTTATAAATAGCACATCACTGGATTGTGGTTTCTAACCCATTCTGCTATCTGTTTACATTTTATGGTTGAGCTTATCCCATTCACATTCACAGGTATGATTACTGTGCATGACCCTCTATCCCATGATCTTCTGTTTCTCTCTCTCTCTTTTTATTTTGTCCCTCCTCAAAAGTCTATTTTAGACTGTCAAACATATATCAAGAATATCAAAGCAACTAATAAAAATGTAAAGGAAGGAGGTTTAGCAGTAACTATATTATAAAGTAGTAATTCTCAAAACTATCTGGTACTGGCTTAGAAATAGAAAGGTAGATGAATGGAAGAGAGTAGATATACAATTTACAGCAGCAAATAAATATAGGAAGAATAGATATAAGAGAGACAGTAGCTAGAAGCAAAATATATTTTTTCCATTTTTAAAAAATTTATTTATTTTTAATTTATGGAATAAAACGAGCATTTCTATAACATCGTATAACAAAAAAGATTGCATATGAAACTACAAATCTGACATGTACAACTTGCTATTCCTTTTAAATATACAATAAAGTTATCATGTAAATTTCTTTTTTTCTTCTCCCTCACCTGTCCTAAAGACGGCTACCATTAGACACAAATAGGTATATATATGGAAAATTGTTCTATACATACTTCTATTTATCAGTTCTTTCTTTGCTTGCAAATAGTGTCTTCCTTCACATGTCCTTTTGTAGTCAGTTTGGGTATTTATACTAGTCAAAATGAAACCAGAATCCAGTGATGTGCTATTTATAAAAGATACATTTGAAACACAAAGACACACGTAAAGTTAAAATAAAGGGCTGGAGCAGAATCTAATAGGCTTTAGCTGGAGTAAAAAAAAGGCAAGTGTGGCAATCCTTACCTCAGACGAAGAGAAAGCAAAAAAAGACTTAATTAAAAGAGATAATCAAGGAAACCACATTTTCCTAAAAGGTACCATAGATAATATCAAAGTCACTCAAAGATGTCCTTAAAACAATATTGTTGTTAGTGTATACAATGTTCTCCTGGTTCTGCTCGTTTCACTCTTCATTACTTTGTGCAAGTCTTTCCATGTTTTTCTAAGATCATCGAGCTCATCATTTCTTATGGCACAGTAGTATCCCATCACAACTATACACCACAACTTGTTCAGCCATTACCCCCCAACCCCATACCTAAATTTCTCAATGTTTCTTCAGGAAAACTTTCCTTAGGCCATTGATTGTTGACTTGCCCAAATTTATGTATCTAGAAAATGGTAGAGATGGGGCTACAACTAGGGTCTTCTGACCCTTGACATTCATTCCATTTTACCATTTCTTGAAGCTTCCAAGTAATTTTTGTCATTTTTTTT
>NW_020943982.1:0-1202 GCF_900497805.2 Vombatus ursinus
TAGAGATGCAAGAGACTTTAGAGCATATCTAGTCTGGCCCCTTGATTCTGTTGAGAAGAAAATGAAGACCGAGAAAGGAAAAAATAAATTACTCACAGTCACTCAGGTATTCAAAACAAAGCGGGCATTTGGTGTAATGGATAGATTGCCTGATTCCAAATGCAGCCATCTTAGTTTGAATCCTGACCCTGCTACTTTACTACCTTTGTGATCTGGCACAAAGCCCTAAACCTCTCTGGGCTTCAGTTTCCTCCTCTTTAAAACAAGGGGACTGGATTAGATGCTTTGAGGCCTCTTCTAGATCAGAATCTATGACCTGGTGACCCATGTCCTGAGCGACCCAATCCAGTGCTCCCACTCCTAATACCCTTCCTCTCTCAACTCCTTCCCTGAGACTCCACCATCAGATATTATGAGGTTTAAGTAGACAATGTGCATACATTTTTTTTGTCTTCCCCAGACATTGGTGCCTAAAGAAGACTAAGAATAGTGATCCTCCTCTCCCCTTTTCTGGCTACATTGAACACAGCTTCTAAAATCGGTCCACCTGAATGTCAGAATGATCACAGGGCTGTTACCACTAGACCAGTCCCTTTAAAAATATATTCCCTGGCCAATCACTCTTTCATCAAGCAATAGAAAAGTGCTCAAGGCACATGATTTACCTCATTCAAAAGCAGCTGAGGCCTCTGTTGTTGCGTTATGTTCATTTTTTTGACGGCCACTTCTTTTTCGGTGTCGATGACTGTGGCTCGGTCCACTGTTGCTGTTGACCCTTCTCCCAGTCGCACAAAATGTGTGAGGAATTCCTGAGGGTCACCGGGGCTGCAGACAAGCTGCAGAGCAGCCCTGCTGTCTTCATAGGATGCCCTGCATGGCTGGTATAAAAAGAATAACAAGACATTTAGCATTTTATAGGAAAGAATCTTAGCCAAGAGCCACAAATAAAGCTCATGGTTTCAGATGCCTGGACACAAATGAACAAAATATGGGTAACAATCAAAATGAACTCGAGAGTGCAATATAAAGAAGCAAATTTGACCTCATAGGGATATTTCAGACTTGGTAAGATGAGACCCAAGAGGGGAAAGTAGCTAGCTTTGTAAGAGGATATCTTCTTTAAAAGAAATATGAGAGATAAAGATGGAGGGAGAGTACAAATACCACCATGTATGAAGAATATAAATCAGTATCAGGATATC
>NW_020943983.1:0-1808 GCF_900497805.2 Vombatus ursinus
GTTTATAAGATCCCTTTAAAAATCACTTCTCTTTCCTCTCTAAAACTCTCTTTATCTCATTCTCCTATTTGCTTCCTGACCATGTGCAAAATATTGATGTTTCCAGACACTGCTACAACTTTTCAACTCAGAATCAAACTCTATTTCTACTTTATGAGAAGAGATAGGAGGAGACATTCTCTAGGGCCCCAATATGTGGCATTTCCATTTCCTGGTGTTTGGTTTTGTTTTTTTTTTTTGTTTTGTTTTGTTTTTTTTGCATTGAAAGAAAGCATAGATCTGAATCAGGATCAATTTGGCTTTGTTGTCATTTTCTGGTTGTATGTTTTGATCTTCTTTGTCATCAAAGCTCTGAGTCTTTTTGCTCTGCTTGCTCATGATCCTGGCCATTTACTTCAGGTATAAAGTCTTTGTTGAGGTAGGAATATATTTCTAGTCTGGAGAATGTATTGTCCCAAGATTCAGGGGTTTTGTGCAGATGCTTTCAGAGCTACTTCTAGGGACCTGCAAATTTTCATTTCTTCTGAGGTGCTATGATCAAGGGCAAGGTGTTTACTCCTTTCCTTGCCTGTATCCTGTTCTATGAGCATTCTTTTCTGTCTTGGAAGTGTGAGGAGAGTTTCCTCTCCACAGCCTCTCTACAAGCTCTGCCATGCCAGTGCTCCTCCTCGCCCCAGGACCACCACCCAGAACTGTGACCCTGATCCAAACACAGGCAAAGCAAGAGGATCCTGCACCAGCAGAGTGATCCCTGCAATCCCCCTCTAATCAGCCACTCAATCCCCCTCAGTCTGTGGGCCAGAGACTCAGGAGGCAGCCACTGCCCAGGCTGAGCTCAGGGACTAGAACTGAGGCCACTGGCTTCTCTCTCTCACCACAGACACAGACTTTTCCCACTGACCTTCTAAGTTGTCTTTGGCGTTCATCAGTTGAGAAGTCTGGAAACCACCACAGCTTCTAGTGATTCAGTCCTCTGAGACCTGCTCCAGCTTTGCTGCAGCCTGCATGCTCATGCCAAACTGTGCTTCTCTCCCAGCCTGGTGAGATATACCTTTCTGGTCAACCATCCAGGCTGTCTTGGGCTGGAAATTTGTTTCACTCTGTCTTGTTGTGGGTTCCACTGCTTTAAAATTTGTTTAGAGCCATTTTTATAGGTATTTGGAGGGGTTTGTGGGAGAGCTCAATCAGGTCACTGCTTTTACTCTACCATCTTGGCTCCTCCCCGAAATATCTCCTTTTTCCATCCTGAGTTATAACTTCTCACCTAAAGCTCTTAACTGAAAAGGAGTTTTTGAAAATACTTATGGTATTGAACATAGAATCTTTCCTCCCTCTGCAGTGGTGGTTTCCTTTCCATCAGCAATTTCTAGAAGGTTCTTTATTGGTATTTCATCTGGATATCTATTGTGGAGGGGTTTTTTTTTTGTATACAGAGCCCATTATTTTGTGCATCTAATATTTGTCCAGGAATTTTACTCGAGTTTTGAAATGGAACTTCTTTTTTTTTATGCATAGATGTTGTTGGATTTTAGTTTTTAACATGCTCTATTGGCTTACAAATAGACTCTGGAGTTGTCATTGTGTAAAATGATTTTTAAAAAAATTTTCTTCTGATTTAGTATGAATCTTTTGTCATCAAGGTGTCTTCACATTTGTGATATCATTTTACCTTATGCTTCACCTCCATCTTGAATAACAACAGGAATATTTTTCTTTCTAATCCAACTGGAATTATTTTTGAAGAAGAAACTTTTTAATTTTGGATTATCATTCAATTATTTTATGATATTTGTATTTTGAATGGCTTT
>NW_020943984.1:0-21869 GCF_900497805.2 Vombatus ursinus
GAGATTATTGCCCCCATTCTTTCTCTCCTTTCTGCCATCTCCCAGGGCATTCATATTTCTTGCATATCCATTGATTTCCCACCATCCCAACCTAAGGGGCTCACTCCCAAACCGTCTTTCTATGTAGAATCCCTCTACCTGCTCTAATAATGATAACATTCTGAGAAGATATGTGTATCCTCTTCCCTTATAGGAAAGTACACAATTTAACCTTATTGAGTTGCTTATGATTTCTCTTTCATATTTACCTTTTAATGCTTCTTTAGAGGCTTGTATTTCCAAGTCTTATTTTCTCTTCAGCTCTGGTCTTATCCTCTGAATATTTTGATGGTAGATGCATTTCCCCAGAGAGCAAGCCTGTAGTACCCAGTGTAAGCAAGAGACTGGACAACCTCTCTGGGCAAAGAAACCAACCTTTATTAAGAGAAACAAAGGTGGGGCCTCAGACCACACTGGGCAGCCTATAGGCCCCACCAAAGTTTCTCCTAAAGATAGGTTTCTTTGCCCAGAAAGGCTTCCCAGTTTCTTTCTTATACTGGAACGTTCCCAGAGAGAGCGTCTCCTGCCACAAGTATCTTTTCCTCTGAGTCTTCTCAGAGCGTGTGTGTCTCCACCTACAAGTATTTCATCCACTGAGGGTTCTGATGTTAGATGTGCTTCAACAGAGAGTGATCCTGCAGTAACTGGAATGTTCTCAGAAAGACTGTCTCCTGCCACAAGTATCTTTTCCTCTGAGTCTTCTCAGAGTGTGTGTCTCCACCTATAAGTATTTCATCCACTGAGTGTTCTGATGTTAGATGTGCTTCAACAGAGAGTGATCCTGCAATAACTGGAATGTTCTCAGAGAGACTGTCTCCTGCCACAAATATCTTTAACTCCGTATAGTATTTTAGTTGTGTTGGCTGCTTTTGCTTCCTAAAACAAAAAATACCACTTGTCACATGGCATGGCTCTAAGGGAGGAGAGGGAGAGGGAGGGATACATAGGATACCATCATGTGAGATACAGAAAACATCAATCAAATCTTTTTTAATGAGGTCAAGTGTCTAAAGGGTATTCATGGAGAAGTGGAAAGAAGGGGAAAGGAAGTGGTTGTGGACGGGCAGAGTGATTCCTTCCACCTCTGCAGCCTCAGGATCAGGGCTTGGCTTGAGACCTCCAGCACTGAGAGAGGAGAAATTTGGCTGCTCCTTTAATCCGCAGGTCTGGCATCCACGTGTCAGTCTTCTGTCCACCCCTGCTCAGGGTACTGTGTGTCTTTCTTCAGTCCATGTGTCACTTCTCCTTTTCCGTGTGTGGCCGTGTCCAGCCTCCACAGGTCTGTCCTGCACTTGTTCTTCCTCTCAGTTCTGGCCAGGCCATCATATGGCTGGCCCCAACACCCACCTGATCCTCTTCCTGCTCTTGCTTCTCTGTCCCTGGCCCCCTTGTGTCCTTGAACTGTCTCCTGCACCCCTCCCTTCACAGACATGGGACCCCCTGCCTGCCTCCCTACCTCCCTTGTAACCACGTCTGTGGGCAAATTCACATTACTTCAAAATCCTTCTACTTAGAGGCTTTCCCAACGGTCCACTTACACAAAAGAAGAACAGCCTGTAGTTGATGAAAAAAAAGAACAACAGATGGCATAAGTGGGAAGCAATTTGGCAGAAATTGGATAGGCAATCAACACCTCAGGCCAAGTATCAAATTAAATTATAAGAGAATACATGAGTTAGATATGATAGTTAAAATAATACAGTAATAAGTGATGAAAATTATAAATGAGAGATATAAATATGATCATTAATAATTACTCTAGCTTAGACCTACAACTCACTAATTTATTCATTCTATAGCTACTGATTAAGCTCCTCCTATGTGCTGGGCACAGAGAAAGACAGGTGGCCTAATTAAGCCATCAGGCAGCATTTCTAAAGTACTTCCTGCAGAAGAGGCACAGTACTAGGCTCTGGAGATGCAAACAGTAGTGAAGACACAGTCCAGATGAGGAATGTCCTTGACAACAACTTGTATCCACATAATGACCTTGACAACACCTTGCATCCAGAGCCCCTGAACTGACCAATCACACTCCAGCCCCTAACTAATAATGGACCACAAAACCATGCAGTACCTACCACTGCTTACCCTAGAGTTAACCTTAAGAGTGAATTAATATGTCACCTTCTCTATCACCCAATTCTAGGCACCCTTTCCCTATAAAAGAGCCACTGTCACCCCAGCTGGGGCTGCTCCTGCCTTCCTTAAGGAGAAAAGCCCACTGGAGGCAGTAATCCCCAATAAATGCCCTTGCTCAATCTGGAGACAGCCTGAGCAAGAACTTTTGAGACAACACTGCGACCCAAGCCTTGCCTCCCAATAGTCCCTAATCACTACAAGCTTACCTTCTAATGAGACAGAAAATAAATACAAGTATATGGAGAATAAATGCCAATAAAGGCAAAGCACAAGGCTGTCTGGGAGCCAGGCCACTAGGAGCTGGAAACAAGAAAAGCTTCATGGAACAGGCAAAGCTTGAACTGTGTCTGGATGGAAGAGGGGGAATCTGTGATGCCTAAGGATAGAGGACCAGCTTCAGGGTCAGAAGGGCTCAGAATTCAAGTCCTGAATTGGAACCATGCTAGCAGCATGACCACAGTCAAGTCACCTAACCTCTTAGTGACCCAGACAACACTGTAAGATCACAGACATATTCAGGAGGGCTGTCAGTCTTACTGAGGAGGCAGAAAGGTAAAAGAGTGCTTGACTAGGTACACTCCATTTGCCCTTGCCCAAGGTCTCATAACTAGCAAATGCCTGAGGCTGGATTTGAACTCAGATCTTCCTAACTCCAGGCCTAATGCTCCTACCAATGAACCACCTGAATGGAAGGATTCAGAGATCCCAGAAGACTGTAGCCAAGCCACTGTCCAGGAGACTGCCTTGAGGCCAGGGAAGGAAGGATAAGAACACAGCTTATTCTCAGTCAACAGAAGTTCTACAAGTGCTCAGTCCCTTCTAAATTCACCACCCACCCTGAGGAAAAGCTCTAGTTGTCCTACCTGAATTAGGAACTCCCCTATTTGCTTTATGTACAGTGGGTTCCAGGGTCTGGGAGTGGGACCTATGATCCCAAAGAGAATGTAAACTACTTTTAATGTAAGCAGCAAGGGAAGCTTCAACTGTCCCATGGGAAAACTTGGAAGCTGTTTGGACACTCCATTGCCTATACAGACTTCTAGGTCACCGTTCAAGGGCAGAGAGGAGACAGGGAACAGAGACCCTGAGGAGCAGGATCCATTGCATTCCCAAGGCATAAGTGGTTCTTCCTGGGTAAGGCCCAGAGCACAGACCAGGAAAGCAGTGGCCAAACCTCTCCCCAAATCACATCACTTGGGAACCATAAAAACTGTCAAACTCCCAGAACTAGCTTTAAAACAGATAAACCATTGGGTAACTTCATTAACAAAAAGAAATAAGAAAACCAAATTACCAGTCTCAAAAATGAAAGAGTAAATGCATAACCAATGAAGATGAAATTAAAGCAATGCTAAGGAGTTATTTTGCCCAATCATATGCCAGTAAAACTGACAATCTATGTGACATGGATGAATAATTACAAAAACATAAACTGCCCACGTTAACAGAAGAGGAAATAGAATACACAAATAATTCTATCTTAAAGGAAAAAATTGAACAAGGCATACATGAGTTTCCTAGGAAAAAATTCCCAGGACCAGAACAACTGTGAAAGTGAATTCTATTAAACATTTAAAAAACATTTCATCCCAATACTATACAAACTACTTGAAACAACAGGTAAAGAAGGAATCCTATCAGATTCCTTTTATGGCACAAACATGTTTGTGATACCCAAACAAGGTGTAGGGATATACACAAACTAATACCTTATTGGAGGAGCTATGAAATGACACATCCATTTTCTTTTTTTTTTCTTTCTTTTTCCTTTTTTTTTTTTGTTGTGAGGCGATCGGGGTTAAGTGACTTGCCCAGGGTCACCCAGCTAGTAAGTGTTAAGTGTCTGAGGCTGGATTTGAACTCAGGTCTTCCTGACTCCAAGGCCAGAACTGTATTCACTCTGCCACCTAGCTGCCCCAACATCCATTTTCAAGAGTAATTTGGAATTCTGCAAAGAAAAATATCCAAAGCGTATAAAACAAAGACTCCATTACAGCCCAATGAAGCCATCGATAAGAAAAATGTCCCCATATATTGGAAACAAAGTAGATGCTCATCAACTGGGGAATGGCTAAACAAGACATGGAACAAGACAAGAACATGAAAGGCATGGAATCCTGTTCCCATGCTCTAAGAAATGATGTGTGTGATGAGTACAGAGAAGTATGGAAAAACCTTTGTGAACTGATGCAAAGTGAATTAAGCAGAGTCAAAAAACAAACCAACAGTATATATATACTCGGTAACTACAACAATTGAAGTGGAAAGAATGACACAACAAAAATTTAAAAGTACCTCTAACAAAATATCAAAGATGAAGTGGGGCTGAAAAGGAAACGTGAGAAGACACCATCATCCTACCCCATCCAGTAGGTGAGAGGTCCACAGGTGTTATACATTGCACATCTCTTCCCAAATGCATTGATCAGTTGGGCTCACTTTTCTTTTCCTCCCTACCACAAGAAATACGATTTATTCCATGGCCTGGCTCTTCAGGATAGGGAGCGGGAGAGATACATGGGATACCCTGGAGATGTAAGAAACAGAAAACATAAAAAAAATTCAGAAAGAGGTCAAATATCTTAAGGGAAATAATGGGAAGGTGGAAGGAGGAAAGAAAGGGGTTTGGGTTAGTGATTATCAGTAGTAGATCCAAACGACATTACAAATCTGTGATTATAAGAACAACTATTGTTGTTTATTCCTGTCTGACTTTTCCTAACCTCATTTGGGCTTTTCTTGGCAAAGATACTGAAGTGGTTTGCCATTTCCTTCTGTGGCTCACTTGACAGATGAGAAACTGAGGGAAACAGGGAGAAGTGACTTGCCCAGGGTCACACAGCTAGTAAGTGTCTGAGACCACATTTCAACTCAAGGAGATGACTACTCTTAACTCCAGGCCCAGCAGAATACCTAGCTGCCCAGAAAACAATTTCAACTTTTTAAAAATGGAAAAATTGATCAGCAGAAAAGATCAGGTATGCAATGTACAGAAGCCAACAAATAAAATAAAATAGTGTTTAATAAATTCAAAGACAGTAGTTGGGGGAGGGGGAGGACACTATTTGGTTAAAAAAAGTGATGGCATAAGGGAAAACCAGTTTGTCAGAAATTTGATAGGTCATCAACACCTCTCATCACCTATCAAATTAAACTACAAATGAATAGAGGAATCAGATGTAAAAAGGGAATCAATAGCAAATTAGAGGATCGAGGAGGAAATTACTTTTCATACTGATCTACGGGGGAAGAGGTTATGACAGAACAAAGAAGAGAGAATCACGGAAAATAAAATGGATGATTCTGCTTCTATAAAGTTGAAATGCTTTTGCACAATCAGATCAAACGTGGTTAAAATGAGAAGGGTAGGACTTAAGTGAGGAAAAACATCCTGGCAGTAAAGACCTCTAAGGACTGTTGCATATGCAAGATATAGAAGGAAGTGATTGCAATTTCTAAAATTAAGAGCCATTCTCCAAAAGGTCAAAGGACACGGATATTTTCAAAGGAAGAAATCCAAGCTATCAATAGCCCTACAACAAAATGCTCCAAATCCCTTATAATGAGAGAAGTGCACATTAAAACAACTCTTTTCTTTCAGGCTGTAAATAATAGAAATCTGCAGGTTCAGGGCCAGTCCCCTCTTTCTGTTCCACAACAAGGTACATTGAAATGCCACATTTACCAGGCCCTGGTGGAAAACAGAACAAAAAAATCAATATACCATTTAAGTAAAGGACACCAAACAAAAGGGGTGACAAGAAGGGGAGGGGAAAAGTTCCTAGACTGTGTCCTCTCTCCCCAGCCTCAAGGCCAAGCCAAGGACAGGAAGAAGGGAAGAAGGGAAGAAGAAAGAGTGGAAACTTCCACCTGAGGAGGGGAGGGCGGGAGTGCCTCCAAAGGCTTCTCCCTGCTGGCCTCCACCCCACTTCGTCTCACCACCCCCCAAGCCCCAGACCTCCAGACAAAGGCCTGGGCAGGCAGGAAGCCCCAGGCAGAAGTAGCCTGGGGGATCAGGCACAGAAGAGTACACCCACACAGGCACACACCCACACACATGCCTGCTTATACACATACACACTCACACAGAGATATACTTCCGCCCCACCTCCAACCCCTCCTCCCCACTTTGTTTCTCTCTTTCTCACACACACACACACACACACACACACACACACACACACACATATACAAACACACAGATTATCCTACCTACATACACAACACGGGCATAAACAAAAGTATTGATACTCCCAGGATCTACTACCCACCTTTACACACATCCACCAGAGCACTAATCGGGGAGGGTGGAGGGTCGGCTTCATAAAAAGGTGGGGGGGGGGAAAGAAGGGAACAGAAGGAGAAGAAAGGGAGGGGCTGAGGCAGGAGCAGGGAGGGGGCACTCAACTCACAGGCACCTAAGCACTAGCAGGACCCTCAGGATCTGTCAGTCTGGAAGACTAAGGGAAGATGGGGGTAACTGAGGGGAGGGCCGTGGAGGGGAAAGGGAAGGACAGTGGGTGAGGGGCAAGCAGACCTCGAGCTGCCCCTCCTACTCACATCCTCTTCCAGAGACAAAGAAACTCACATTTAATAGAGGGTGAGAGGGGGTGGGCACAGTGATGTCACTGCAGGGCGGGGCTAGTCTCCTCCAGAGCAGAGGGAGAGAGAGGGTCTCTGAATTCAGGGCCAGAGCAATAGCGACCTCCCCCCCAAGTCATTTCTCGCTGCCCCCATAATCGAACCTGGCTAGGGGAAGGGGCTACAAGAGCATCCTCCACCTGTAGGTGGGCCCGGGGCTGACCAGGGTCCCATGTTCCTGAGGGCAGGATGCTGGGGCTGGGGGTGTGGGGCACCAGCTGAGCTCAGCTTGGAGTTCTGGAGGGTCGGCCCCTTTACAGAAACTGGCAGGGGAAGAACAAAGAGGGGACGGGAGAGGTGGGGGGAGGGGTATCCTGGGCTCCACAAAAGGGAGGAGCACAGTAGCTGCAGCAGCATCTGCAAACCTCTAGCCCTCGAATAGGACTTGGATTCCTCACAACCCCCTGAGCAGAGAAAGAAAGGACTGTTCTGGGGAAGGGGTGGGGCTCAGCCTCCTTTCTCAGGGCTAGAGGAGACAAGAGATCTGGGCAGGGGAGAGGGGGAGGAAGAGTGGGGCACCAAGGGAGGCAGCGTGTCTGCCCCCGATGTTCACGTGTGGGTACCCTGGTCTAAATCCTATATAATATAAACCTTCCAGAGCCAGGACAGGAGGGAGCCACACCCTCCTTTCTGGCTCAGCGTCCTCTACCACGGGAGACAAAACGCTCCAAATCCCTTATAATGAGATAAGTGCACATTAAAACAACTCTTTTCTTTCCGTCTATAAATCATAGAGATCTGCAGGTTCAGGGACAGTCGCCTCTTTTTGTTCCACAACAAAGTAAATGGAAACGTCCTATTCACCAGGCCCTGGTGGAAACCAGAACAAAAAGTCAATATACCATTAAAACAAAGGACACCAAACAAAAGAGGTGACAAGGAGAAGGGGAGGGGAAGAGTTCCTAGACTGTGTCCTCTCTCCCCAGCCACAAGGCCAAGCCATGGATGGGAGGAAAGGAGGAAGAAAGGATGGAAACATCCGCCTGAGGAGGGGAGGGAGGGAGTGTCTCTAAAGGCTTCTCCCTGCTGGCCTCCACCCCACTTCATCTCACCACCCCCCAAGCCCCAAACCTCCAGACAAAGGTCTGGGCAGACAAGAAGCCCCAGACAGAAGCAGCCCTGGAGGAACTGGCGCGTCTGAGTACACACACACCCATACATAAGCACTTACACGCACTCACAGAGACATACACGCACTCACAGAGACATTCACCCACACACACACACTCAGATGATCCTACCTACAGACACAACATAGGCATAAACAAAGGCATCCATACTCCCAGGACCTTCCACCCACCCTTACAAACAACTTCCCTATCATTAAGCAAAGCAAATTGGGAAGGGTGGGGGCCTCGGCTTCATAGGGGAGGGAAGAGAAGGAGAAGAGGGGGGGGAGGGGCTGAGGCAGGAGCAGGGAGGGGGCACTCACCTCACCCACAGACGCTTAGGCACTGGCAGGAACCTCCGGACCGGTCAGTCAGGAAGTTGGGGGTAATGGAGGGGAAGGAAAGTGGGTGGGGGGCACTCGGACTTCCAGCGGCTCACCCAACTCACAGCCTCCTCCTGAGACAAAGACTTCCAAGCAATAGAGGGTGAGAGAGGGTGGGCAGAGTGACGTCACTGCAGGGCGTGGCTAGTCTCCTCCCAGAGCAGAGGGGGAAGGGCGGAGGGAGAGGAGAAGCCTCTGTGACATGAGGCTTAGAGCAGTGGGGAGCCCCCCCCCCAGTCATTTCTCGCTGCCCCCATCACCCAAACAGACTAAAGAAGGGGCCCGCAGGTGCATCTTCCATCTGGAAGTGGCCCCGGGGCTGACCAGGGTCCCAAGTTCCTGAGGGCAGGCTGCTGGGGCTGGAGGTGGGGGGCAGCAGCTGAGCTCAGCTTGGAGTTCCTGAGGGTCGGCCCCTTTATTTAAATTGGGAGGGGGAGGGAGGGGTGTCCTGGGCTCCACAAAAGGGAGGAGCACAGTAGCAGCAGCAGCATCTACAAACCAGTAGTGAATGGGACTTGGATTCCTCCCAACCCCCAGAGCAGAGAAAGAAAGGGGGGAGGTGTCCTTTCTCCAGGCAGGAGGAGACAAAGATCAGATTGGGCGGTCAAGAACAGGGGATCACCGACGGAGGCAGCTTGTTTGCCCCCGATGCTCATGTGTGGGTAATGTGTTCTAAATCCTATATAATATAAACCTTCCAGAGCTAGGGTAAGAGGGAGCCACACCCTCCTTTCTGGCCCAGTCTCCTATACCAAGGGACTTCATACATTTCTTTCTAAAACCGTTTCAGATTTGGGGTTTCATTCTCTCAACACTAGCTGCCCTCCCACTGGTGAATTGACACAATGGAGAGACACCTGGAATTGGAGGCACGTGACCTAGACTGAAGGTCTGCCTTACTCATTGTGTGGCCATAGGCAAGCCACTTAAACTCTCTAAACCTCAGTTTTCATATCTGTAAAATGGGGGTGATAATAATACCCAGGGTAAGTAAGTTACAGGGTGGTTGTAAGGTTTAAAGGAGATGTTTTGCAAATGGCTTTTCAAACCATGAAGCACTATAGAAGTGTTTCCTCTTATTATCATTATTCATCTCTGTTAGTTTTTTGATGCAGTTTACATATCATGCCACTGATTCTTTTCTGTTTAATATTCTTCAGATAATTGCATAGGATTACTGTCTTTTGTAACTCAAGAAAAGTATTGGGATGTTACCTCATCTGCTGCAAGCTCCAGGAATACATCTTTAGGACAATTCTAGGAGGAGACAGGACTGTGGGGATCACATGTTCCTCAGGCTGCTCCCCTATGGTTTTCAGTTCTTCCCCTAGGTCTCTATGTGTTTTAAGCTTTTCATCCATTCAGCTTAGAGATTAGGAACACTTGCTATGCTATTAAAAACATCGTTCTTGATTTTTAACACTAAATGAAGTGTTACAACTTTGTGTTCCACAAGTATTCCAGTCTGTTTTTTTTCCCTTAGGCAATTGGGGTTAAGTGACTTGCCCAGGGTCACACAGCTAGTAAGTGTCAAGTGTATGGTCTGAGGCTGGATTTGAACTCAGGTCCGGCATTGTATCCACTGTGCCACCTATCTGTCCTCTCCAGTCTGTTTTAAACTTGTTTGATATGGATTTTGAGAACATCCTTCAATGAGGAAATGTTGATCTCTGTGCTTCTTCATTATGTAGATTTTTGTTAGCATCCTTGCAAAGTGTCTGCTTTTGTCCATTCTTGCAGAACTAGGAGAGGGCCTTTCTACACTAGGCCCTATCTAAGAGGGTGGCTACTTTAAGAAGGCTATCTTCTGGAAGGGGGACTGGGAAGCAGGAAATGCTTCCCCCTAATTTGGCAGGCAGAGGGTTCTAAGGGATGGATGGATGACTCTGAGAGTTCCAGGCAAGGCTGCAGCCTGTAGAGGTGGTATTTGGGCCACTATGGTTATGTCCACATGAAACAAGTGCTGTATGGAGGTCCAGTCAAGGTAGGCTTCCCCATGGAAAACTCTCTAAGCCTGCTCAGGAGACACCCAAGATTTTTGTTTCACCCAGATAAATTTCCTTTAGGAACATAGAGAAGAGATTCTCACCAAAATACAAAGATTTGCAGAAGATCTTTAGCCAGAAGCTCCCTCCTGTTTTTGTTGTGCCATAAGCTAGCTACTGGGGACTTCCCCTCCATGAAGAAGGGATTCAGTTGGTTTCCCTACAGGGCATCAATAGAACCTTTTTCATTTAGGGGTTAAGTTACTGCTATCACTATGGATACCCAAAGGCCAGAGTACACACCTAGTAAACATACATAATATCAGAGAGGTCAGAATAAGATATTCTGGAGGGTAAAAGAGCTTGGATTTCAACCAAGAATCAACTACCCAGTAAAACTGAATACAATCTTTCAGGGAGGCAAATGGACATTCAATGAAATAGGAGACATTCAAACATTCCTCTTGAAAAGACAAGTGACAAAGAGAAAATTCAATTTCCAAATATAAGACTCAAGAGAGGCATAAAAAGGTAAACAGGAAAGCAAGAATGTAAGTTATTCACTATGTTGTTTACATCCCTATGGGGGAGATGATACTTGTAACTCTTAATAACTTTATCTCTATTAGGGCAGTTAGAAGGAATTTACAATAACAGAGGGTGTGAGTATAAATTGACTTAGATGGGATGATATGATGAGATGAGTACAGAGAAGTACGGAAAGATCTTTGTGAAGTGATGCAAAGTGAATTGAGCAGAGCCAAGAAAACAGAATATATAGTAATTTGAGTTAGAAGGGTCGATGGATGGATTTTTTAGTTTTGGGGAAACCAGAGCATTTGTATAGACACATAAGAAGAGGCCAAAAAAGAGGGAGACTGAAGAAGAATAGGGCTACCTCTTCTTATGTGATAGAGGGAAGGAGGAGGAGAGTGGTAATGATGCTAAGACATTTTGAAGAACAGAGGGGATGGAGTAAGTTCACATCATTTGGCTTAAATTTTCTCACTGAAATAGGCAGCTAGGTAATCTGTAAGTGAAGGGTAGGAATGAGATTGGGGAAAGAGGAGAGAAGAGGTTGACACAAATATAGAACTTTACATTTCACCTCTTAAATTTCATCTTAAATGATTTGTATCGTATCATATTTGTATCAATCATTGTAGCCTGTGAAGACCTTTTTGGCACCTGATTCTCTTACCCAACATGTCCACTACTCTTTTTTCTTATCTTCAAATTTGAGAAGCATTTCATCTATCTCTTCTTCTGACTCACTAATAAAAATGTTAAACAATAAAAAACCTTTTCAATTTAATGTAATCAACATCATCCATTTTGCATTTCATAATGTTCTGTGTCTCTTGTTGAGTCATAAATTCTTCCCTTCTCCATGGATCTGATAGGTAAACTCTTCCTTGCTCTCCCAGTTTGCTTATAGTATCAGTCTTTATATCTAAATCATGTACCTTTTTTGACTTTATTTGGTTTATGATGGTGTATGGTGTAAGATGTTGGTCTATGCCTTGTTCCTGTCATACTATTTTCCAGTTTTCCCAGTAGTTTTTGTTAAATAGTGAGGAGCTGGGGTCTTTGGGTTTATCAAACAGTAGATTACTATAGTCATTGACTACTGTGTCTTCAGACTAACCTATTTCACTCATCGACCATTCTATTTCTTAGCTAGCACCAAGGAATTTTGTTGATTGTTGCTTTCTAGATGTGGTATAGCTAGGCCACCTTCTCTAGCATTTCTTTTCATTAGTTCCCTTGATATTCTGGACCTTTTATTCTTCTAGATGAATGTTGTTATTATTTTTTCTAGCTCTCTAAAATAGCTTTTTAGCAGTTTGATTGGTATGGCACTGAATAAATAAATTATTTTAGGTAGGATTGTCATTTTTATTATATTAGCTTTGCCTACGCATGAGCAACTGATGTTTTTCCAATTATTTAGATCTGTCTTTATTTGTTTGAAAAATGTTTTGTAATTGTGTTCATAGAGTTCCTGAGTTTGTTTTGGCAGGTAGGCTCCCAAATATTTTATAATATCTACAGTAACATTAAGTAAGAAATTTTCTTTCTGTCTCTTGCTGTTGGGCTTTGTTAGTAATATATAGAAATGCTGATGATTTGTGGGGGTTTATTTTATATTCTGCAACTTTGCTAAATTTGTTTGTTATTTGAAGTAGTTTTTTACTTGATTCTCTAGGATTCTGTAAGTATATCATCATATCATCTGCAAAGTGTGATAGCTTTGTTTCTTCTTTGCCCCTTGGAATTCCTTCAATTTCTTTCTCTTCTCTTATTGCTAATGCTAACACTTCTAGTGCAATATTGAATAACAGTGGTGATAATGGACAGCGTTTGTTCACCCCAGGTCTCATTGGAAATGCTTCTAGCTTATCCCCATTACATAGAATGCTTGCTGATTGTTATAGACAGATGCCACCTTTCATTTTAAGGAAGACTCCATTTATTCCTGTGTTCTCTGGTGCTTTTAATAGGAATGTATATTGTATTTTATGAAATGCGTTTTCTGCATGTATGGAGATAATCATATGATTTCTATTAATTTTGTTGTTGATATGGTCAATTATGCTGATACTTTTGCTAATATTGAACCTGCCCTACATTCCTGGTATAAATCCTATGTGGTCATGGTATATTATCCTTGAGATAAGTTGCTGTAATCTCCTTGCTGATATTTTATTTAAAATTTTTGCATCTATATTCATTAGGGAAATTAGTCTATAATGTTCTTTCTTTGTTTTGGCTCTTCCCGGTTTAGGTATCAGCACTACATTTGTATCATAAAAAGAATGTGGTAGGACTCTTCTCTTCACTGATTTTCCCAAATGCTTTATATAGAATTGGAATTGCTTATTCTTTAAAACGTTTGACAGAATTCACTTGTAAATCCATCTGGCCCTGGAGATTTTTTCTTAGGGAATTCATTGATGGCTTGTTCAATTTCTTTTTCTGAAATGGGGTTATTGAAGTATTTTATTTCCTCTTCCATTAGTCTGGGCAATGTCTATTTTTGTAAATATTCATCCATTTCACTAAGATTGTCAAATCTGTTGGCATATAGTTGGGTAAAATAGCTCCTAATTATTCTTTTGATTTCATCTTCATTGGTATTGAATTCACCCTTTTCATTTTTGATGCTGGTAATCTGGTTTTCTTCATTCTTTTTTAAAACCAAATTAACCAAAATTTTATCTAATTTATTGATTGTTTTTCATAAAACCAGCTCTTAGTTTTATTTATCAGTTCAATAATTTTATTAATTTCTGTTTTTATTAATCTCTCCTTTGATTTTCAGAATTTCTAATTTAGTATTTAATTGAGTAATTTTAATTTGTCCTTCTAGTTTTTTTTAGTTGTAAGACCAATTCATTGATCTCTTCTTTCTTTACTCTATTCTTGTAACCATTCAGGGCTATAAAACTTCCCCTAAGAACTGCTTTCACTGCATCTTATGAGTTTTGGTATGTTGTTTCATTATTGCCATTCTCTTGCATGAAGTTATTGATTGTTTCTATTGTCTGTTGTTCGACTCACTCATTCTTTAGGATTAGATTGTTTAGTTTCCAATTCATTTTTAGTCTATCTTTCCATGTTCTTTCTTATATGTAATTTTTATTGCATCATGATCTGAAAAAGATGCATCTAATATTTTTGCCTTTCTGCATTGAATTGTGAGGTTTTTATGCCCTAGTCTACGGTCAGTTTTTGTGTAGGTGCCATGTACCACTGAGAAAAAGGTATATTCTTTTTGATCCCCATTCAATTTTCTCCATATCTAACTTTTCTAAAATTCTCTTCATCTCCTTAACTTCTTTCTTGTTTCTTTTGTGGTTAGATTTATCTAGTTCTCAGAGGAGGAAGTTGAGGTCCCTCACTAGTATAGTTTTGTTATCTGTTTCTTCCTATAACTCTTTTAATTTCTCTTATAAGACTTTGGATGCTCTACCACTTGGTGCATACATGTTTTGTAATGTTACTTCATTGGCTATGGTACCTTTTAGCAGGATATTTTTTCCTTCCTTATCTTCTTTAATTAGATCTATTTTTGGTTTTGCATTGTTTGAGATCAGGATTGCTACCCCTGCCTTTTTACTTCAGCTGAAGCATAATGTAATTCTGCTTCAGCCTTTTCCCTTTACTCTGTGTGTATCTCTCTGCTTCAAATGTGTTTCTTATAAGCACATATTGCAGCATTATGGTTCTTAATCCACTCTGCTATCCACTTCTGTTTTATGGGAGAGTTCATCCCATTCACATTCATAGTTATGATTACTATCTGTGCCTTTCTGTCCATCTTATTCCTCTCCCCTCCCCCCATTTATGCTTTTCTCTCTCCTTTCTCCTTTTCCCTCCTCACTAGGGTTTTGCTTCTGACCACTGCCTCCCTCAGTCTGCCCTCCCTTCCAGTAGCCCCCTCCCTTTTCTTTCCCCTTTCCCCTCCTACTTCCTATAGGGTAAGTTAGATTTCTGTAACTAATTGATTATGTTATTCCCTCTTTGAACCAAATCTGATGAGAGTAAGGTTCAAACAATGCGCATCTCCCTCCCTTCTTTCCCTCTATTGCAATAGGTTTTTCTGCCTTTTCATGTATTGTAATTTACACTTGTCTGCCTCCCCCTTTCCTCTTTTCCCAGTACAATCATTTTTCACACTTAATTAAATTTTTTTTATCATCACATCAAAGTCAACTTATACCCATGCCCTCTGTCTATGCATACCACATTCAAGTGTCATAATAACAATACAGATCTCAGGAGCTACAAGTGTCATCTTCCCTTATAGGGATATAAACGGTTTGCCCGTATTAATAGCATGCTGTTGTTTTGTTTTCTGTCCTATTTACCTTTTTGTACCTCTCTTGAGTCTTGTATTTGAAGATCAAATTTTCTGTTGAGCTCTGGTCTTTGCGCCAGGAAGGTATAGAAGTCCCCTATTTCACTGAATGTCCATCTCCTCCCCTGAAAGATTATGCTCAATTTCGCTGGGTAGTTGATCCTTGGATGCAATCCATGGTCCTTTGCCTCACAGAATATCATATTCCATGCCCTCTGATCTTTTAACATAGAAGCTGCAAGGTCCTGCATCCTGCATAGTCCTGACTGTGCTTGCAGTATTTTCTCTTTGACCTGGTAATTTTGGAATATGGCTACAATATTTCTTGGCATTTTCAATTTGGGATCTCTTTTTTTAAAAATTTTAATTTAATTTTATTTTAGCTTTCAGAAAGTAGTATTTACTAAATTTATATATTCAGAATAGCATTCTCATGAGTACACACAGAATCTAGTGAAAAGTGGGCTCAAGCTTAGAAAGTACATGAGGCAAAGGAGTAACATCGTTCTAGGTTGCTCAAAGTCTTCCTTTTCTAAAATTCATGTGGTGATCAATAAGTTACCCTTAGGCATAATGTCATTTGATTCCTGGGTTCCTTGTAGAGCCATGAGTCCAGTATATCTTCCTGAGTGTGCGGTTGTGGAAGGGTGCTGATGCTAGGACACTGATGAGAAGATAAGTCCATAACCTTCCAAATCCTTAGATGCTAATGAGGTCCTGTTTTGGCTAAAGTGAAGAGGGGAAGAAATCTTGAAAAATTTCTCTGAATCTGTCAGTCATGATTTCTTATGATACAATTTGTTTAGCCATTCCCCAGTTAGTTGTCACTTTGTTTTAAATTCTTTACTACAATAAAAAAGAGCCATTATAATTTTTTTTTTGGAGAGAAAACAGTATACTTTAATCTGCATTTGGACTCCATAGTTCTTTCTCTGGATGTGGATAGCGTTTTCCATCATGAATCTTTTGGAATTATCTTAGATCATTGCATTGCTGAGAAGAGATAAGTCTACCAAAGTTGGTCATCACACAATATTGCTTTTACTGTGTACAATATTGCCCTGGTTCTTCTCATTTCACTCAGCATCAGTTTATTGTAAGTATTTCCAGGTTTTTCTGAAATCCACCTGCTCCTCATTTCTTATGGAACAATAATATTCAATTAAAATCATCTACCATAACTTTTTCAGTCATTCCCCAATTGATGGGCATCCCCTCAATTTTGATATTCTTTGCCACAACAAAAAGAACTGCTATAAATATTTTTGTACATGTGGGTCCTTTTTCCTTTTTTATGACCTCTTTGGGATACAGTATTGCTAGATCAAAGAGTATACAGAACTTTATAGCCCTTTGGGCACAGTTACAAATTGCTCTCCAGAATGGTTGGATTCATTCACAGCTTCACCAACAATGCATTAGTGTTCCAATTTCCCCACAACTTCTCCAGCATTTATCATTTTCCTGTTTTGTCATGTTAGCCAGTCTGATAGGTGTTATGTGGTACCTCAGAGTTGTTTTAATTTGCATCTCTCTAGTCAATAGTGATTTAGAGCATTTTTTCATATGATTACAGATAGCTTTAATTTTATTTTATTTTCCCCCCTTGTTTGTGCCTTTCTTTCTCCTTTCTCCTTTTCCCTCCTCATTTGTGTTTTGTTTTTGACTACTGCCTCCCTCAGTCCCACCTCCCTTCTACTAGTCCCCTCTATTTTCTTACCCTTTACCCTTACTACTTCTTCCCTTCCTTCTATCCCCCTTCCCTTTTCTCTCCCCTTTTCCTTCCTACTGCCTGTAGGGCAAGTTAGATTTCTATACCTAACTGATTATGTTATTCCCTTCTTGAGCCAAATCTGATGAGAATAAGGTGCAAACAATGCTCATCTACCTCCCTTCTTTCCCTCTGCTGTAATAGGTTTTCGTGCCTTTTCCTGTAATGTAATTTACCCTTGTCTGCCTCCTTTTTTCCTTTTTTCTCAGTACATTTTCTTAGTTAGATCAGATTAATCCACTTACTTGGATCCATTTAACCCACTTGATTAGATTTTTTTTTATCATTACATCAAAGTCAACTTATACCCACCCCCTTTATGTATACCCATTTAACTTGGTGGAAGAACAATACAGTTCTCAAGAGGTACAAGTGTCATCTTCACTTGTAGGGATGGAAACAGTTTGCCCTTACTAATAACATGTTGTGGGGGCAGAGTGAAGATGGTGGAGTAAAAGTAGTGATTTGTTTGAGCTGTCCCCCAAACCCCTTGAAATACCTGTAAAAATGGCTCTAAAGAAATTCTAAAGGAGAAAAACCCACAAAAAGACAGAGTGAAACAAATTTCCAGCCCAAGACAACTTGGATGGTTGATCACAAAGGTATATCGCGCCAGGCAGGTAGAGGAATGCAGTTCAGCATGGGCACGCAGGCAAAAATAGGCCTCAACAAACCTGGAACAGCCCTCAGAGGACTGAATCAGGGCAGCTGTGGCAGTTTCCAGATTTCTCAACCCATGAACACCAAAGTCAACTTAGAAGGTCATTAGTGAGGGGCAGCTAGGCGGTGCAATGGATAGAGCACCAGCCCTGAAGTCAGGAGGACCTGAGTTCAAATCTGGCCTCTGATCAAATACTTGACACTTACTAGCTGTGTGACCCTAGGCAAGTCACTTAACCCCAATTGCCAAAAAAAAAAAAAAAAAAAAAAAAGGTCGGTAGGAAAAGTCTATGACTGTGATGAGAGAGAAGCTCAGTCCCAGCCCTAGTCCAGGAATGCCCAGGGGTGGCAGCTGCTTCCAGAGCTTTCGGCCCACAGACTGAGGGTGAATCAAGTGGCTGATCAGAGGGGGATTGCAGGGATCTCTTTGCTGGTGCAGGATTCTCTCGCTTTTCCCTGCTTGGATCTGAGTCACAGTTCTGCATGGTGGTCCTGGGGTGAGAAGGAGTGCTGGAGTGGTGGAGCTTGTAGTGGCAGTGGAGAGGGAGTCATCCTCACAGTTCCAAGACAGAAAAGAGTGCTTGCAGTCACTCATAGACCACAGCACAGGCCAAGAA
Source organism: Vombatus ursinus (assembly GCF_900497805.2). NCBI lineage: Eukaryota > Metazoa > Chordata > Mammalia > Diprotodontia > Vombatidae > Vombatus > Vombatus ursinus. Next base: position 18,212 of record NW_020943984.1, read on the forward strand.
AGAAGTAAACACCAAGCCCTTGATTGTACCACCTTGGAAGAACTGAAAATTTACAGGTCCCTAGAAGTATCTCCAAAAACAGCTGCACAAAACCCACAAAGCTTGGGACAGTATATTCCCCACAGTGGAAGCAGACCCCTACCTTTACAAAGAGTTTAAAACTCAAGTAATTGGCTGGGATCATGAGCAAACTGCAGAAAAAAAGTCAGACCATATAATCTTTCTTTGGTGACAAAGAAGATCAAAACATACAGCCAGAAGAAGACAACAAAGTCAAAGCTCCTACATCCAAAGCCTCCAAGAAGAATATGAATCAGTCCCAGGCCATGGAAGAGCTCAAAAAGGATTTTGAGAAGCAAATAAGAGAAGTAGAGGAAACACTGGGAAGAGAAATGAGAGTGATGCAAGAAAATCATGAAAAATGAGCCAACAGTTTGCTAAAGGAGACCCAAAAAATACTGAAGAAACTAACACTTTAAAAAATAGCCTAACTCAAATGGCAAAAGAGGTCCAAAAAGCCAGTGAGGAGAATAATGCCTTAAAAAGTAAAATTGACCAAATGGAAAAGGGAGTTAAATAGCTTACTGAATAAAATACTTCCTTAAAAGTTAGAATCGAGCAATTGGAAGCTAGTGACTTTATGAGAAATCAAGACACTGTAAAACAAATCCAAAAGAATGAAAAAATAGAAGACAATGTGAAATATCTCATTGGAAAAACAATTGACCTGGAAAATGGATCCAGGAGAGATAATTTAAAAATTATTGGACTATCTGAAAACCATGATCAAAAAAAGAGCCTAGACATCGTCTTTCAAAAAAGTATCAAGGAAAACTGTCCTGAAAGGACAAAAGGGAGGGCAAAAGAGAAATTGAAAGAATTCACCAATCAAATCCTGAAAGAGATCCCCAAAGGAAAACTCCTAAGTTCCCAGGTCAAGGAGAAAATATTGCAAGCAGTCAGAAAGAAACAATTCAAGTATTGTGGAAACACAATCAGGATAACACAAGATTTAGCAGCTTCTACATTAAGGGACCAGAGGGCTTGGAATATGATATTCCAGATGGTAAAGGAGATAGGATTACAAGCAAGAATCACCTACCCAGCAAAACTGAGTATAATCCTTCATGGGAAAAACTGTACATTCAGTGAAATAGAGGACTTTCAAGCATTCTTGATGAAAAGACCAGAGCTGAAGAGAAAATTTGACTTTCAAATACAAGACTCAAGTGAAACATGAAGAGGTAAACAGGAAAGAGAAATCATAAGAGACTTATTAAGGTTGAACTGTTTACATTCCTACATGGAAAGATGATATTTGTAACTCATGAGACCTTTGTCAGTATTGGAGTAGTCGGAGGGAAAAAATATCTATGTATATATAGAGATAGAGATAGAAATAGAGATAGATAGAGACAGAGAGAGAAAGAAAGAGATGGCACAGCGTGAGTTGAAGATGAAGGGGTGATATCTGGAGAATAAAATTAAGGGGTGAGAGAAGATTATACTAGGAGAAGGAGAAAGGGAGAGGTAGAATGGGGTAAATTATCTCATATAAAACAGACAAGAAAAGGCTTTTACAGTGAATGGGAAATAGAGGAAGGTGAGAGGGAATGAGTGAATCTTATTCTCATCGGATTTGTATTAAGGAGGGAATGACATATCCACTCATTTGGGTATGGAAATCTATCTTACCCTACAGGAAAATAGAGGGGGACGGGGACAAGATAGCAGGAGGATGATAGGGGGGAAGGACAGATTGGGGGAGGGGGTCATCAGAAGCAAACACTTCTAAGGGGAGACAGGGTCAAAAGACAGACTAGAATAAATGAGAGTTGGGATAAGATTAAGGGAAATATACTTAGTTTTTCACAACATGACTACTATGGAAGTGTTTTGCCTGTCTACACATGTATAACCTGTATTGAGTTGCTTGCCTTCTCAATGAGGGTGGGTGGGGAGGGAGGAAGGGAGAAAATTTGGAGCCCAAAGTTTTAAAAAAAATGTTAAAAAAATTGTTTTCACATGCTACTGGGAAATATGATATACAGGAAATGGGGTATAGAAATCTATCCTGCCATACAGGAAAATTGAAGTAGAAGGGGATAAGAGAAGGGAGGGAGAGATAGAAGGGAGGGCAGCCTAGAGGCAGGGGTATTCACAATGCATGCCATCTTGGGGTGGGGGAGGGACGAGATGGGGAGAAAATTTGGAACTCATAATCTTGTGGAAGTGAATGTTGAAAACTAAAAATAAATAAGTTAATTAAAAAAGTAAAAAAAAACAGAAAAGAAGGTAATAAAAAAACAAACTATATGAAGCAAAATATAATTTTTAAAATGTTGTATAAGATTGAATGTAGTAACAGACATTTGCTATAAAACAAACAAACATGTTTCTTTCTGTCCCGTTTACCTTTTTATGTCTCTCTTGAGTCTTGTATTTGAAGATCAAATTTTCTGTTGATTTCTGGTCTTTTTATCAGGAAGGTTTGGAAGTCCCCTATTTCATTGAACATCCATCTCCTCCCCTGAAAGATGATGCTCATTTTCACTGGGTAATTGGTTGGAGTCCATGCTCCTTTGCCTTACAGAATATCAGATTTTAAGCTCTATGGTCTTTTAATGTAGAAGCTGCAAGGTCCTGTGTAATCCTGACTGTGGTTCCATGATATTGAAATTGTTTCTTTCTGGCTGCTTGCAGTATTTCCTCTTTGACCTGGTAATTTTGGAATTTGGCTACTGTATTCCTTGGTGTTTTCAATTGGGGGTCTCTTTCAGGAGGTGATGGGTAGATTCTTTCTATGGCTATTTTAGCCTCTGGTTCGAGGACTTCAGGGCAGTTTTCCTTTATGATTTCCTGAAAGATACCAGCCAGGCGCTTTTTTTCATCATGATTTTCATGTAAACCAATAATTTTTAAATTATCTCTCCTGGTTCGATTTTCTTTTTTCTTTTTTCTATTTTTTTAACCTTGTAGAAGATGCAACTATAGGGAGTTGACTTTTTATTTTTTTCTAGTTATTTATTTATTTATTTTAATTAATTAATTTTGATTTACCAACAATCACTTCCATATGCTTTTGAGTTTAAAATTTTTCTCCCCCTTCCTCCCCACCACCCTCCCCAGGATGGCGCACAATCTGATATGCATACCTATTAAACATATTTTCACATTAGTGATGTTGTAAGTAACAATTAGAACCAATAGGAGGAACTACCAGAAAGAGGAAATGAAACTCAACAGAAGAAAAAAAATAGCAAATAGTATGCTTCGATCTGCATTCAAACTCCATAGTTCTTTCTTTGGATGTGGATAGCATTTTCCATCACAAGGCCTTGGGAGATATCTTGGATGCTTGTATTGCTGGGAAGGGTTAAGTTTATCAACATTAGTCATCACACAACGTGGCTGTTATTGTGTACAACGTTCTCTTGGTTCTGCTCACTTCACTCAGCATCAGACTATACAAGTCTTTCCAGGTTTTTCTGAAGTCAGCCTGTTCATCATTTCTTATAGCACAATAGTATTCCATCACATTCATATACCACAACTTGCTCAGCCAGTCCCCAATGGATGAGCATCCTCTCAATTTCCAATTTTTTGCCACCACAAAAAGAGCTGCTATGAATATTTTTGCACATGTAGGTCCTTTTCC
>NW_020943984.1:41869-89603 GCF_900497805.2 Vombatus ursinus
CTCAGCAGCCAAAGGGATATTCCAAAAGCCTGGTCAATTAATCTGTTCTGTGAACTCCAGTGGCTTCCCAGTACATCTAGATCAAATACAGACACCTCTGTTTGTCACTTAAAGCCCTTTCAACCCTGCTTACATACAAGAATAATACTATTATTCAATAAACATTGATTGCCTATAATGTGCCAGGCACTCTGCTAAATGCTGGGGATACAAAAAGAAAGAAAAAAACATTCCTGCTCTCAAGGAGCTCCAACTCTCAGGATGGAGACAGCAAACCAATACATACAAACAAGCTTTATACAGAACAAATAGGAAATAATTACCCAAAGGAAGGCCCTAGAATTAAGAGGGGATAGGACAGGCTTCTTACAGAAGATGGGATTTTAGTTGGGACTTCATGAAAGCCAGGGAAGCTAGTAGGCAGAGAGGAGAAAGAAGAGCATTCCAAGCCGGAGAAAATGCCAGGAGATGAGAGGTGAAATGTCCTGTCTGTGGAATAGCCAGGAGGCCAGCGTCACTGGTTCAGACTAAGGTGCAAGAAGACTGGAAAGGTAGGAGGGGCCATTCCCCTTCAGGAGCTCTGTTCACAAAGATTTGCCTGCTTACTGTTCCTCATACCTGACACTTCATTTCCCACCTACATATCTCTGCAAAGGCTGTCACCCATGACTGGTACAAAGTAGGCACTTCATAAATGCTTGTTGACCAATTATTTGTCAATGAGGAACACACCATAGTCTTTTGCTGGTATCTTGTGTTTACTGAAATGTTTAGAGCACAGTCAATAAACCTGTTCAATAAACTTCATTGTCTCTCTTATGCATCTGGGATGAAACGTAGACTCCTCTCCTTGTCATTTAAAGCCCTTCACATTTTAGTTATATCCTACCTTGTTAGTCTTACTATATACTACTACCCTTCATGTACTTTATTGCAGTTTCCCTGCTTGTTATCCCTCAGAAGTGACCTTTAATTTCCAAAAGTCCCCATGACTGGCACAAAGTTCCTGGCACATAGTAGGTGATCAATAAATATTTATTGAATTGAATTGAATCAAAAATAGGTGCATAATAAATGCTTGTTGATCAATTAATTGCCATTGAGGGACATAGCACAGTGTTTCATTGATATCTCGTGTTCAAACAGGATATTGCAGTTAACTTAAAAGTTTAGGAGAAGGGGTGGGGAGGGAGAAAGGAAGAGAATTTGGAACACAGTTTTAAAAGCAAATGTTAAAAAAAATTGTTTTTACATGTAACTGGGGAAAGATTAAATACTAAATACATTTAAAAATTTATAGTACTTTAGAAAGAGAATTGCTTTTTAAACAATAATTACAGAAAACAAGTAGAACTCTATTCAATAATATAAAATCTTAGAGAAGTATTTTGATTAAGTGACTGAGTAGATGAATCAATGGGTGGTTAATTTCCTTTATGACAGTGGTGAGCGTCTTTGCTGAGTATACATCTCCTTTTTATCTATCCCCTAACATTAATGCCTAAAGGGCCAACCAACAAAGTTGTCAGTGTTGGTATATCATTCAAGTAAACTTGAGTAGTTATAATGTATATAGGAGAGACACCCTATCAGAAGAGACTTTGACATAAAAGGAGGTGACCTTATAAACCAAATCAAGTGTTTTAATACTTTAAAAAATAATCAACAATAAACACAGTGACATTTTCTATTCTTTATCTCATTACAAAATTGTATGACAGTCAAGATGTGGCCTACTGTGGAATATCGCTTGTGAGAGATGACCTTTTTCCTACTACTATCATCATCAAGGATGAGTTCAATGCGTGTGCCGGTTGTACTCATGAAAATTTTGTTTAGATTGAAAAACAGGCATATTAGTCAATAATTATTACTCTTCTCTTAATTCTCTTTTTTTTGTTGGAATGTGAGATGTTTTGGCACTTTTCACATATATGTAAAATATATATGTGAAAACTGCTATATGAGTAGATGTATATATATGTAAATATATATACATATATGTACATATATACACACATACACACACACATATATATGTGAGAAGTGCTGAGGCATCTCATATTTTAACAAAACAACATGAACAAAAAACTTTAACTAGATAGATTGATTGGTGATAAATAGATAGACATCTGAAGGAAGACATAGTCCTTAAATCCTTCAGTGCTCTCATAATGGTACCACCTCCTGAACAACACTCCCTTACATATACATGGCCCATACCAGCTACTTTCCCTATCTTTATTCTTTTTAGGTCATTTCTAAATCCTCTAGCAACACATGTCATTGAACTGTGTGAGTGTGGTGACACCATTGTCCTTGATTTTCTATAAAAATTTTTTTAAAGTTTTAAACAAATTTAGGACAATGAAAAATTCTTCAAATGGCATCATTTAATGACATCAAATATTATAATAATTTCATGGTTACTCTGAGGCTGCTATCTTGTGTCCAACTCCTAATATACTCAGACAAATTCCAGAGTCCACTTCTATTGGATTTGAATCTGTGGGACAGTTTACTCCTGGTTAAGGGGAAAGGAATGGAGCTAAATGAAGTCCTGAATTTATAACAGGAAGTGAGTAATGAATTCCTTCAGGGCAAATAGGAATTCAGGATAAATCATCAATATCAAAATTACATATGAAACTTCATTATAGCAAAGCTCATTGATATAGGATAAGAATTCATAGCAGTGGAGACACCTCTGAATTGCTTTTACCCTTCAATGTCCAGTTAATTGGGTAAGACATTGATATTACCCACTCACAAGAGCAATATTCAGAGAAATTCAATTAAAAAAATATGGATGATTTTAGTTTTGAAGGAAATTTGTGAATGAAATATCAAAATTTTGACTGAGACTTGACCATTGTGAAATCAGGCAGCAGGTAAATATCTGCCCAGGTGTGCAAGGATAGTAAAACCAAAAAACAATAACCCTGGGAGTATACACAATCAGAGAGTAAGTGAGGCTACAGCTGTTGTCACTGTCCTCAGTAGTAGGGCTTGGAGTCCAAGCCAGCTCCTTTGCTTCCAAATCCTGAAAGATGTTTAACATTCATCTCCCATTGTTATACTCCATCTGAGCAAAGCGATCTCTCTCTCTCTCTCTGTCTCTCTCAGTCTCTGTCTCTCTGTCTCTGTCTCTTTCTCCTTTCAGACACTACCAAGCTTATATGGTGTATATTTGGAACTCAGTTCCTTCTCTGCCCAGTCATTCCTTTAAGACCTTCAGTGAGTCCATGGGATCACAGGACCCTAGATCTGGAGCTGGAAGAGACGACCTCAGAGGCCATCTACTTCCATCCCCCTCCGTTTTACAGAGGGGAAATTGAAAATCGGAGAGGTCAAGTGACTTGTCTGAGAGTGCACAGCTAGTGCATGTCTAAGGCAGGATTTGAACCTGGGTTTTACTGATTTGAAATTCAATGCTATATCCTCTAGATCTTGTTACCTTCTATTCTCTTATCTCACTAAGGTACTCTCACCTCTCTAGAAGTTCTAAGATTAAAGGTATAAGGAAGGGTTTGGAATTTTTTATGTTAAAGGAAAAATACTTTCCCCTAAATGGAAAGGTTCCTCTACTAAGCACTAAGTAGATTCTTATTGGCCTGAACTGAAATCTTTGACTTCACTTGAGCCCCAGTAAGGGCCAAAAACCTGAATTAATCTTTTCTTTGAGTTAACTAAGAATGCCCCTTCCTGTGTCAACAGCTGAAGCTGACCAAGAGTGTTCTTCTCTTTATGATCACTAAGGCACCTTAAACCCAGACACTACCTTGAATAATGGGACTTTTCTTATCTTGGTATTTTATGGACATATACTATGTTATGTCATGTTAATGGTAAAGGAAACAAAGATATCCTGGATCTATAATTTACACTTTGACATTCTTCTATCTTATTGTATTTACAACCTATTTAATTAAGAAAATTCCTTTCTTATGCTATGGTTAAACATATATGGAGACCATAAATCTGTTGTTGTTTTAAATAGCCCAGTACAGGCCAGTTAGGTGGTGGAATAGATAGAACAGTGGACTTGGAACCAGGAAGATCTGGGTTCACATCTGAGCTTGGGTACTTACTAGCTATATGATCCTGGGCAAGTCACTTAACACTCATGTGCCTCAGGTCCTCATCTGAAAAATGGGAACACACAGGAGAAGGAAATGGCAAACCTCTCCAATATCTTTGCTAAGAAAACCCCATGGATAAAAGTCTACAGCATCACATAAAGTCAGACATCACTGAGTGACTGAACAACAACAAGCCCTGGGCAAATGAGCGAATACTTACCTGAATTCCTGATTTCACACTGGTAAAGTCTCATTCAAACTTGATATTTCTTTCATAAATTTTCTTCAGAAAAAGATTAGTCTTTTTTTGCATTTATTTCCTCAAAAATTTCACTCCTTTGGTTGGACAACATTGGGACTATCCACCAAACCACAATGGAGGGTAAAATCAGCTCAATGGTGTCACCACTGCTATGAACTCTTATCATGTATCAGATGACTTTTGATAAAATAGAGAGTTTAATACATAATTTTAATGCTGATGATATTGACCCTGAAGGAATTGAATACTCTCTTCATTTCATAAATTTAGGATTTTATTTCAATCTATTCTGCTTGCTTAGCCAGGAAGGAGCTGTAACATGAGTAAAATTAAACAAAAATATCGTTTAAAATTAATCAAAGGTTTGGATATGAAATGGCAGACTAAATAATATCTGCATTGGTCACAAGACAGGGATCTCAATTGTATAATATATTCTTCTCTGGCCTGAAACTTTCATTACAATGCAAAATTCCATTTGTACACAAGATCACACCAAAAAAAAATTGCTAAATTCTACAATATTGATTTTTACCATTAGATGTCACCAAAGACCATGCTATAATATTCTTCCATATTTTTATGACTACCAGAAGTCATGAAAAGATTGTGACAATCTTTAATGGCACTAACTTGGTCAAAAACATTTATTAAAAGCCTACTACGTGCCACATTCTGCTCTGGGTGCTAGGACTCCAAAGACAAAAAGGAAACAGTCCCTGCCTGCAGAAAAAAGTAGGTCCTATTGATGGAGACCAACTCTGTATGAGTAAAAAAACTCAATAAGCCTGGCCCTTAAAAAGCGGAAGAAGACAAGTCTCACCATTCCTTTCCAGAGGGGACAGGTCCACGTGGAAGGCAGCATGAATTTATTTTCAGATATTTTCAATGTATTAATTCGTTTTACTGAATTTTTCTTTAAATTTTCTTCTTTTGTTGGATGGCCCTCTGTATACTTTTGTGGTTGTCATTTTTCATTCATGTCAGACTTTTTATGCTCCTATTTGGGTTTTTCTTACCAGAGTGGTTTGCCATTTCCTTCTTCAGCTCTTTTAACAGATAAGGAAACTGAGGCAAGCAAGATTATATGACTTGCCCAGGTCACATAGCTACTAAGTATCTGAGGCCGGATTTGAACTCAGGTCTTGCTGACTGCGGGGCCCACAGCGCTATCTACTGAGCTACCTAGCTGCCCTGATATCTGTAATAGTAAAGCATTATAGACATTATTGGAGAAGGGAGTAGCCCAACAGCCATTGCCTCCAGTTTCCTACAGCCCAGGCATGATCAGGGGCACAGATGCATCCATGGCTGGGTGTCCCCATATCCATACCCGCCTCTGGTCTGATTTTGTCTCCTCCTGCCTGGGAGAAAGGAGGCTGAGACCACCTCTGCCTCAGATCACCCCTTTCCTCCTCTGCTCTGGGGGTTGTCAGGAATCCAGTCCCATTCAGGGGCTGGTGGTCTGCTGCTGCTGCTGTAGCTACTGTGCTGTTCCCTTAAGTGGAGCCCAGGACACCCTGCCCTGGCCATCCCTGCCCCCCCCCCCCCCCCGCCCCGTCCAGGTTATCTGTAAAGAGACTGACCCCTGACAACCCCTAGCTTAGCTCAGCTGTCCCCCCCCATCCCGCCCAGCCCCAGCAGCTGCCCTCAGGAAAGTGAGTCCTGGTTCGGTCCTGGACCCTCCTCCTAGCACTGTGGCCCCCTCCCCTCCCCAGGCTGAGTGATGGGAGTTGAGTAAAAAGACTGCAGTGGGTGGGGTCTTCACTTCTCTGGGCGTGACATCACAGAGCCCCTCCCTCTCTTCTCCCTCCTCCCTCCTCCCTCTGCTCTGAGTGGCTACTACTGTGACGTCACTGTACCCGCCCCTGCTACCCTTGACCAAGGTCAGTGCTTTTTGTCTCTGGAAGAGGAGGGGGAGGAGGAGGAGGGGGAGGGGAAGGGGAAGGGGAAGGGGAGTGGGGGAGGAGGAGGAGGAGGGAGTTCCCTTTTCCCTTGAGTCTGGGGGGCAGCTGGAGATCTGCCCCCAAATCCCTTGCCCTTCTCTGCCCCCACCACACCTCCTTCCTCCCCCCCCCAACGTCACCTGAGAGATCCCCGAAATTCCTGCACTTTACTGGGTGGCTGTGTAGGAGGTAAGCGTCCCCTCCCCTCCTGCCAAGGCCCCCCCCCCTCTGCGTCCCCCCCTTATATTCTCTTCTGCCCTCCCTTCAGTCTTCTCCTGAACTTCCCCCACCACAGATTGGCTTGTCTTAATGCCGAGGGGCATGTGTGTGTGCATGGGGGTGGCGGAGTCTTGGGAATATTAGTACCTTTGTTTATGCGTGTGTTGTGTGTGTGTGTGTGTGTGCGTGTTTATGTACGTATGTACGTATGTGTGTGTGTACTCGCGTGTACCTGCTCCTCCACGGCTGTTCCTGTCTGGCTGGGGCTTCCTGGCTGGGGCTTCCTGCCTGCCCAAACCTTTGTCCGGAGGTCTGGGGCTTGGGGGGTCGTGGGGTGGAGGCCAGCAGGGAGAAGCCTTTGCGGACATTCCCTCCATCCCCTCCTCAGGTGGACGTTTCCATCCTTCTTCCTCCCTTCCTCTCATCCTTGGCTTGACCTCAGGCCTGCGGAGAGAGGACACAGTCCAGGAACTCTGCCCCTCCCCTTCTCCTTATCATCTCTTTCGTCTGGTGTCCTTAGATTTAATGGTGTATTTGTTTTTGTTCTGGTTTTATTCAGCACTTGGTGAAAGGGGCGTTTCCATGTATGTACCTTATTGTGGAACAGAAAGAGGGGACTGTCCCTGAACCTGCGGATCTCCATGATTTACAGACTGAAAAAAGAGTTGTTTTAATGTGCACTTCTCTCATTATGAGGGATTTGGAGCATTTTGTCATAGGGCTACTGGTAACTTGGATTTCTTCCTTTGAAATTTCTTTCCTGTTCATATCCTTTGCCCTATTGCATACTGGCTCTTAATCTTGGAAATTAGGATCAGAACAATTGTTTTCATAAGCATTGATTTGTAGTATAGTTTAACATCTGCTACTGATAGTCATTAAACCCCTTTCTTTCCTCCTTTTGCCCTCCATTATTACCCTTGAAATGCTTTTAAAAAATTTTTTTTGATGTTTTCTGTTTCTTACATCACCAGAGCATCCCATGTATCCCTCCCTCTCCTCATTCTCAAGAGCCATGCCAGGTAACAAATTGTATTTTTGTTTTAGGGAGGAAAAAAAAATGGAGCACAACTGATTGATGCTTGTGGAAAAGGTGTGCGATGTGTAACACCTGTGGACCTCTTGGGTCCTGGACCGGTAGGGCGATGGTATCTTCTCATGTTTCCTTTTCAGTGCTGCTTGTTCTTTAACATTTTGTTACAGGTATTTTTAATACCATTACTAGGTCTGTATCCCAAAAGAGATTTAAAAAAGGGGGAGTAGAGAAATATATTTAGAGAAAAATATCTACAGCAGCTCTTTTTGTGGTGGCAAAGAACTGGATATCGAGATGACCATCAAATGTAGAATTCATGGGGTGCTTAGGTGCCTGTGCTTGGATCCCAATTTCTCCCTGGCCTCCAAATACTATCCCTGACAGTTTCCCTCTGACCCAAGGACCCTATCTCTGGCAATAACTCATGAGTGGGCCCAGTGATGAGAAGGAATACTGTTCCTCAGGGTCTTTGATCTCTTGTGACTGAAAATGATACTGTTCCTCAGGGTCCCTACTCCGTCTTGCTTGAAAATGCTCCTCTCTGCCCTTGAACTGTGAGCCGGAAGTCTGTATAAGCAATGGAGTTGCCATACAGCTTCCAGTCCTGCATCCAGTGCTAGCACAGGGGTCCACTGTAATCTCTTTCTGACCAATTGCCAGGCCCTCTCACGGTCTCTGGCTTGAGAGCTCCTGAAGTGTCTTTGGTTCTGCTGCCACCCTTAATCCCACCAATGACCTTTCATCCACTTGGGCTCCAGGTCAGCCTCTCCCCCTGTGTTACAGATGTCTTCTTCCAACCCCTTAAGTTGTCTTGGGTTAGAAGAATATCTCACTTTGACCTTTTGTTGACTCTGTCACCCGAGAATTCTATCTCAGCCACTATTTTGAAGTTATTTGGAGGGGAATGTTGAGATCTTGGTTTAGTGCTTCCTCTACTCTGCCATCTAGCTAATGGCTTCTTGAATTGCATTAGTGATCATTTGATCCTTCACGAAGTAGAGGAATGAACAAAGGGAAAAGGCCATTGTTGCCTGATTCTGAGCATTTTAACAGTTTCTGTCCCCCATACCTGGAATGCTCTTACTCTTCATCTCCATTGCTTGGCTTCCCTGGCATCCTTCACATCCCGGATCAAACCCCACCTTCTACAGGAGGCCTTTCTTGATCCCACCTAATCCTAGCCTGTCCCCACTGCTGATCACTTTCACTTTATCCTGTCCATGGCATGGTTCTCCATAGTTGTTTGCATGCCGTCTTCCCCATTACACTTAGCACCTTTAGCACAGAGAATGCCTTTTGCCTTTCTGTGTATTCCCAGCATTTACTTAGCTCAGTTCCTGGCACATAGTAGATGTTTATTGACCGACTATTCTGGATCTGATTCTCACTAATGGGGAGGAAGTGATTCCTGGAATGGAAATGATGGAGATGCTGGGAGGAAGTGACCTCTCAGTCCTAGAGTTTGGGATAAAGGAGAGGCAATATGGGCATAGTCTGAGAAGCCAGTGAACCTAGTAGGTTAGTGTACCATGAACCAAAAGATCATAACTACTAGGGGGTAAAGACTTACTTTCTGACAAAAGCTTCTCACGACCCTGAAAAGCAGTATGGTATACATCAGCATCTCACAACATAAACCAAGATAAGTTCCAAATGAATACACAAATTAGACAAAAAAGAGACATTATAAACAAATTCCAGAATTGGGAAATTACCTTTGTCATCTATAGATAGAGGAAGAATTCAGGCACAAAGAAGAGAGAAGATCCCAGGGGGTAAAATTGATCATTTTTATTTACATCAAATTAAAATGTTTTTGTACACAGAAAATTAGTGAAATTAAAATTAGAAAGAAAAAGCAGGTAAATGGGGAAAATCTTTGCAGCAAGTTTCTCTGATATGTAAAGTATATAGAGAACCAATTCTTATTTATAATCATAAGAGGAATTTCCCAACTGATAAATGGCCAAAGGATGTGCCCAAGCAGTTTTCAGAGGATTAAATCTAACAGTGCACAAACATATGGAACAATGCTCAAAATAATTAATAATTAGGAAAATATAAATTAAACAACTTTGAGGTTCTACTTTACAGCCATGAATAATAGGGCATTGCTACTGAAGATAAGAAGATAGATAGTTAAGAGAACAACTAATTGCACTTTATGAACTGATTGGTAAAGATGACAAAAAAAAGGAAACTTTGACAGTTGTTGGACAGACTGTGAAAAAACAGGCCCAATAATAAAGTGTTAGTGCAGCTATGAGTTTGTCCAGTCATTCTGAAAATCACTTTTAAAGTATCTTCTAAAAGCACTAAACTGAGCATCCCTTTTGACCCAGCTATACCACAACTGGGCTTATCCCCCAATAAGATCAAAAAAAAGAGGGGAAAGAGTCATGTGTACAAAAATATTATAATGGCTTTTTTTGTAGCAGCAGTTGTAGTAGTAAAGTGGAGACATAGGATGCCATTAAGTTGGCAGAATGCCTAAACAAATTATGTTATATAAATACAATGGAATATTATCGCAACATAAGAAATGCCTAAGTGAAGAGTTTAGGAGAAATCTGAGAAAACAAGTATCCAAACATCAAAGTCTGCCATGTGAATAAAGGATTAGAGGTCAGAATCACGAGTGATAGTTAGAAGTTATAAAGAGGCCACTTTAGGCATGACATCAGAAAAATCTCCCTAAAAATGAGAATTCTCCCAAAGTGCAGTGGGCTGCCTTGGAGAAGTAGTGGGTTCCCTGTACTTGGAAGTATTCTAGGAAAAGCTGGATGACCATTTGTCTGGTATGTTATTCTGAGGATTCCCTTCATTCGATGAGATGGCTGCTGTGGTCCCTCTAACTGTCAAGTTTTGTGCAAATTCTGTGAACCAGGTCCAACGAGGAAATCTGAGGACACCATAGGTTTTTAAAGAGCTGTTTATTGGGGCTGGAACAGACCACATTGCAGAGCTGAGCTGAGCTCTCCCTGGACCCTGAGGATATGTGTGCAGCACTGGCAGGCTTTAGGCTAATGCAGCAATCCCTTAGTTCCAGTGACAGCAGCAAGAGGAGGCTGACCACCTACCACCTCTGATCTTTCCCTCCAGGTGCTTCACTGCCTCAGCTAGGCTGGCTTGCCTGCCCCAAAGGGAGCAGGTCCTGGGCATGGTTGACTGGCCCCTTGTTCACAGGAATTGCTTCCCCCAGAGATGACTATGGGTACTGAGACTGAAGCAGGACCAGTGTTCTGGGAGAGGTACGTGTATTTGAGAGGCCCTTGGGCTGAGCTATTTCTGTCATGGTCTCAGTAGTTTGACTTGCCTGGTACTAGCTGCCTCTTGGATCTCCCTCAGTGGGACTTGTTGCATCAAGAAAGTATACATGAAGGGGTTGGAGAAGGGAAAATGTCCCAATTTTCAAAAAGGAGAAGGGAATGGAATCTGCAAATTATAGATCAATGAACTTCAGCCTGGTTTCTGGGAACTATTCTAGAATGTATTTGTAGGTAGACTGGGATTTTCAGTGGCCAAAGCATAGTACCAAAGCAGCTTTGCTGCTGACCAGTATGCGTAATAATGACAGCATTGGGGGTGAGGTGGAGGGAGAGCACTGACCTTGACTGCTCAGACTACTTTTTGTGATGGCTTAAATTCATTGTCAGCAAATCCAGAATCTTGTAAGTATGTCAGGCTGTCTGAACTCTAAGTTAGATACTTAATTGTAAAAAAGCTTTACCTGGAATTCAAGCAAAGGGGTAGATATGGAGATACCTAATCCTACCTGGGACACTCTGCTTATATTTCTTCTGGGAGAAGGGAGATATAGTGATTATGACTTAAGGACTGTCAGCCTTCCTTTAGCATGGAGAAGTTCTAGCCAGCACACCCTAGGCAACTGTAGCTGAGATAGGTTAGCTGGCTATGAAGAAATGAATATAGACAAGCTAGGAGCAAAGAGCAACAGAGCTCCTCACAGAAGAAACTGTGTGGTGAGTCCAGTGGAGCAATGTGCCAAGTGTCTGGCCTAATGGGAGCAGTTTGATGCCATCACCAGAAGCATCATTGGAGGTGTGAATTGCCCCTCCATGATTGTCATCCTATGTGGTCTCTTCTTGTGTGATTAGTGGAGATTCTCTTTTCCCACCCTTATTTCCCCCCCCCCCCCACACAGTGCGGATGTATTTTTGGCAGAGTGAGCTCTATGCCTATTATGGGGGAATATTCTATTGCAGATTTTATTCTGCTATTTCATTAAATGCCTTTGCTCTGAACAATTTGCATCCTTTGAGTAGAGAAAAATGGGGGCTCCTGAGCTCTCATTTTGTGTCTATGGATACACAGAATATCTTGAATGTAGGGCAAGTATTCTGGGGACCCTAAATGGAAGAAGAAGTGCCATAGATGCTCCATGTTATTAAAGAGATGTCTAGTGAACATCTAGAAAAGGGAATGGTGAAGAGAAAAAAAATCAGTATGACTTCATCGAAAATAGGCCAAGCTAGACTAACTTCATTTCCATTTTTGACAGGGTTGCTAAAATGGTGAACATGGTAGTTCTAGTTTACCTAGATTTCTACAAAATATTTGATAAATTATTTTGTGCTCTTTTTATAGGAATGGTATGGAGATGTGGCCCAGATGATAGTGAAATTAGACCTGGAATTGGCTGAACGATTGGAGTATAAGGGTTCCATGTGAACTGGGAAGGAGGTCTCTAGTGGAATGCCTGAAAGGTTTGTCCCTTTGCTGCTTAACATTTTTATTAGTGACTTGGACAAAGGACATAGATGGCATCCTTATCATATTTGCAGATGACCCAGAACTGGATGAGAGAGTCAAGATTCAAAAAGATCTTGAAAGGCTAAAGAATTGTGCAAAATCTGATAACATGAAATTTAATTGGGACAGATACAAAGTCTTGCACTTGGATTTAAGGAGTCAACTTTACAAGTATAATATGGAGGGAAACAAAGTTCTGTCATGATTTGTTTACTAAAAGATTCGGAAGGTTTTGTGGACTGCAAGCTCAGTTTGAGGCAGAAGTAGGATAGCAAAACACCAAACCACAATTGGAATCTTGATCTGCATTCAGGGAAGCCTGGCTTCTAAGAAGAAGGAGGTAGAAGCCGGTAATAGGCCATCTATGCTCTACACGAGGACTTGTCTGTCCCTCTCCACCTGCTAGTTCCTTTTCCCTGAAATTACTTTGTTTTTAATTTCCATATAATTTGTACATATAAAATTTATATATTTTGTACACACACGGACACAAAGACACAGAAAAAGAGACCCACACTTTCTCACAAACACATAATATATATGTGTGTGTGTATGTATATATGTGTATATATGTATGTATGTATGTATGTATGCGTGCATGTATAATTTGTCTTCCATGATAGAATATATTCTCCTTAAAGGAAGAGATTGGTTGGTTTTTGAGTATCTCTAGTGCCTAGCACAGTGTCTGATACATAGTAGGTGCTTAATAAATGCTTGTTGCTTAGTTCTTTGATATTTAGAGGCTGCAGGGACTTTCAGTGTTCTTCAAATAATATCAAAGACATGACTGTCTCCCTT
The DNA here is from genome assembly GCF_900497805.2 of Vombatus ursinus. NCBI lineage: Eukaryota > Metazoa > Chordata > Mammalia > Diprotodontia > Vombatidae > Vombatus > Vombatus ursinus. The sequence continues at coordinate 54,989 of NW_020943984.1, forward strand.
TGCTCATGTTTGAGCTTGGCAGGGAAAATATTATAACTGGGTATAGAACTTGGCCTATGATATTTGGTGGCAGTTGCCATACCTTGGTGGTAGAGGGACACCTAATAATCTTTAGGTCATAGATCTAATACCCAACAGAGTCTCTCTTTTACTCCAGTGCCACACTCAAGCCACTCCCTTCTCTCAATCATGGTCCCAAATATATTGCTCTGCTTTCCAAAGTCTCTACTGTGCTACATTCACCGGCCTTTCTTGCTCTATACTCTCTTGCAAACAGGCACCTGGATTGTATCTTATAGCAGTCTCTGACTTTCCTATGCTGCTCTGTGCTCAGCACCCAGGCCATCCCCTCAAGACAGTCATTGACATCCTGGCCTTGAGGAACTTCCTCAGTCCAGTTCCACTGCCCCTCCCCTGAAGCAACTGCTTCCCCTAGCAGTTCCTGCACAGGGCTGGAGATGTGGAGGAAATTTTCCTGTTCCTTCAATAGCTCTTATCCTCCCAGTGAATTTGTGCTGGGTCACAAGAGTTCAGCTGCATGGAGCTATCTCTTGCAAAGTGCTGGTCTGGCTTAGGGTTCTCATCCTCCCAATTCCTCTTATCCAGCTTACTGAAAATATCTCCCTCATATGGAGCCCTCCATGTCCTTCTAGGGAAGGTAGTCAGGGCTCTCTACAGGTATAGGTGTGTCTGGTGGAACTCCTCTGGTGGGTGGAAAGGAATGACAGATGGACTCATCTCTCTGTACAATTGTTTTCATAATTACTGATCTGTAGCAGAGTTTGAGATCTACTACTGATAATTACTAACTCTAAACCCCTTTCTTTTCTCCTTCTTTCCCATAATTTCCCTTGAGATATTTTACTTCTAAAAAAATTTTTTTTTATATTTTTTTGTTTTTTACATCATCAAGGTATACCATGTATCCCTCCCTCTCCCCATCCTCAAGGGCCATGCCATGTAACAAATTACATTTTTTTTGTTTTAGGGAGGAAAAGAGAAGCCAGCACAACTGATCAATGCATTTGGGAAAAGGTGTGTGATGTGTAACACCTGTGAACCTCTCACCTCCTGGATGGGGTAGGGCGATGGTGTTTTCTCATGTTTCCTTCAGTCCCACTTGATCTTTAACATTTTGTTACAGGTACTTTTAATTTTTTGTGTGTCATTCTTTTGAATTCAATTATTGTAGTTACTCTGTGTGTATGTGTATATACACACACACACTGTTTTCTTGGCTCTGCTTGATTCACTTTGAATCAATTCACAAAGATCTTTCCATACTTCTCTGTACTCATCACACACATCATTTCTTACAGCATGGTAGCAGTATTCCATGACATTCATGTTCCATGCCTTGTTTAGCCATTCCCCAGTTGATGAACATCTACTCTGTTTCTAATTCATAGCTGTCACAAAAAGTGCTTTTATAAGTATTTTGGAATATATGGGGACTTTTTTCTTATTAATGGCTTCCTTGGGGTATAATGGAGTCCTTGTTTTAAAGACTTTGGATATTTTTGTTACTTTCTTTGCATAATTCCAAATTTCTTTCCAAAACAGATGTATCATTTTACAGCTCCACCAAGAATGTATTAGTGTGTGTATATTCCCACACCCTTGTTTAGGTATCAAAATCACATTTGTGCCATAAGAGGAATTTGATAGGAAGCCTTCTTTACCTGTTGTTTCAAATAGTTTACAGAGTATTGGGATGAAATGTTTTTTTAAATGCTTAGTAGAATCACTTTCAAATCCATCTGGTCCTGGGGATTTTTTTCCTAGGGAACTCTTTTATGCCTTGTTCAATGTCTTCTTTTACAGTGGGATTATTTAAGTATTCTATTTCCTCTTCTGTTAACATGGGCAGTTTATATTTTTATAAATATTCTTCCATTTCATGTAGATTGTCAGTTTTTCTGGCATGTGACTGGGCAAAATAACTCCTAAGCATTACTTTAATTTCATCTTCGTTGGTTATGCATTTGCCCTTTCATTTATGAGACTGGTAATTTGCTTTTCTTCTTTCTTTTTGTTAATCAAGCTAACTAATGTTTTATCTATTTTATTAGTATTTTCATAAAACCAGCACCTATTTTTATTTATTAGTTTGATTTCTTAAAAGTTTTCTTAATCTCATCTTTGATTTAGGGATTTCAATTTTGATGCTTAATTGGAGATTTTCTGTTTGTTCTTTTTCTACTTTTTAAAATTTCATGCCCAATTCCTTCATCTGCTCCTTCTCTGTTTTATTGATGTAAGCATTTAGAGATAGAAATTTCCCCTAAGGACTACTTTGGCTGCATCCCACAAATTACGGTATGTTGCCTCATTGTTTTAATTCTCTTCAATGATATTATTAGTTGATTCTATGATTTGTTTTTCAACCCACTCATTCTTTAGGATTTGATTATTTAGTTTCCAATTAATTTTTAATCTGTGCTTCCACGTCTCAGTAATTTATATTGCATTGTGATGTGTAAAAGTTGCATTTAATATTTCTGTATTTGTCCATTTGTTTATGAGGTTTTTATATAATAATATATGTTCATTTTTTGTGAAGGTGCCATGTACAGCTGAGAAAAAGTTATGTTCCTTTTTATTTCTATTCACTTTTCTCCAGAGTTCTATCATGTCTAACTTTTCTAATATGCTTTTCCTCTCCTTAACTTCTTTTTAATTTATTTTATGCATAGATTTCCCTAATTCTGAGAGGGAAAAGTTGGGGCCACCCTTTGTATAGTTTTACTATTTCCTTCCATAAGTCATTTAACTTTTCATTTTAAGAAGTTGGATGTTCTTCCATTTGGTGCATATTTGGTTGGTATTGATATTATATTATTGTCTGTGGTACCTTTTAGTAAGATATAGTTTCCCTGCTTATCTCTTTGAATTAGGTCTGTTTAAGCTTTTGCTTTTTCTGAGATCATGATTTCTACCATTGCTTTTTATACTTCAGCTAAAGCATAAGTGTGTTTAGTGGGAGGCTGCAGTGGAGTGAGGGGGGAGCAGGGAGCAGATTGTCTGAAGCTTCAGGCCTTTTCATACTTTTCACATTGATGTTTTCAGAACTAATTTGGGGGGTTTGAAAGTTTTCTGTGGTCCAAAGTGATGTGATTTGGAGAGAGGTTTTGTCATTGCTTTCCTGGTCTGTGCTCTGGTCCTTATCCAGGAAGAACCCCTGATTGCTTAGGGCTGCAATTGATATTGCAACACAGGGTCACTGCTCCTTTTTGACCCGAAGTGACCTTACCCCTCAGTACCCTTTTTCCATTGGGATTGCATGTGATACTGTTCCTCAGGGTCCCTGCTCCCTCTTGCCAGAATGTGCTCATTGCTGCCCTTGAATTGTGACCCAGAAGTCAATATAGGCAATGGAGTGTCCAAACAGCTTCCAATCTTGTGTCTTGAGCTGGCCCGGGGGTCTCCGTAATCTCTTTCTAGCCAATTGCTAAGTCCCCTTATTGTCTTTGGCTTGAGAGCTCCCAAAGCTGCTGCTGCTTCTGAATATCAAAATTAATAAAATAACTATAATATAATTATAATATAATATAATAAGAATATAATAAAATAAATAGAAAATCATTCTGAGGTACAAATTTTCCAAGTAAATAAATAATGATTTCCTAGTAATGATTGACAGGTTCCCCTTAGGTCAACTAATTCCTCAGTAATTAGTGACAAAGGAGTGATTTCAGAGTTTATCTTTATAACAGGAAAAAGGAATTAAAAAATTACAGTAATCTTAGGAAACTTGTTTTGAACATAATTCAGTTGAACAAGGCAGGTCATCTGAGTGGTTTGCTTTTCCCAGGCTTTCTTAAGCCAAATTCCTGCTGTTGGCAACATTTAGCTGTCAAAGTGACATTACCCCAGAAGTCCTTGCCCCACAGCTGAAGCAGTTTGTAACTAGAAAGCTTCCTTTCAAGGGGCCTATAGTTTCGACTAATACTGGGAAAGAGGAATGTGTGATTTGTAGTTAGCAGTCACCCCCCACCCTGATCCTGGACTTGCCAGAAAGGGAAACTCAGCCTCAGAAGATTACACCACTTAACTCATGTAAGCTCTAGCTGAAGAAAAATAAGGGAGCTTATCCCCTAAGTCTAAAGAATTTAATGTTTTGTCAACCTCCCTTTCTCATCTGCCAGAAAAGGGAACTTAGCCTTTAAAAAGAGTCTTCTAATACTTTGATTATTTTGTTCCTATAACGATATATGTCTTACTTGAAATTATCTGCTAATAAATGTTGATGTCTTATCAATCCATCTATTCACTAAATCTACAGGTAACCTAGAATGAAGAGAATACCTTTGTTAGTTTGTCTTAGCTGTTAGGGCTAGCTTTTCCTAAAGAAGGGAGCTTAATCCTACAATCCAACTAAAATTAAATCAAATTCGTCAATACTAACTGATGTAAATGGCATTCCTTTTCAGTCCACCACTTCATCACACTACTGGTGTTTCCTGCACATGGGCTCCGAGCCAGCCTCCACCCCTGTGTTACAGATCTCGCCTTCCAGCCTCTCAAGTTGTTTTGGGATTGGAAGAATGTCTCAACCTGACCTTTTGTTGGCTCTGCCAGTGGAGAATTTGATGTGAGGCTTTTTTTTAAAGTTGTTCAATGAAGAATGTTGAGAGAGGTTGGCTTGGTGCTTCCTCTACTCAGCCTTCTAGCTAATAACTTCTTGAATTACATTAGTGATCATTTGATCCTTTGTGAAGTGCAGGAACCAACAAAGGGAAAAGGGCATTATCCCCTGACTCTGAGCATTTTCACTGGCTGTCCCCCATACCTGATATGCTTTCACTCTTCATCTCTACCTCTTGCCTTCCGTAGCATCCTTCACATCCCAGATCAAATCCCACCTTCTACAGAAAGCCTTTCTTGATTCCCCCCTCCCCCAATTCTAGCCCCTTTCCACTGCTTATTACTTCCCCTTTAGTCTGTCCAGAGGTTGTTTCTGCACAGTTGTTTGCATGTTATCTTCCCCATTAGACTGAGTTCCTTCAGAGCAGAGACTGTCTTTTGCCTTTTTTTGTCTCCTTAGCACTTACTTAGCAATGTCCCTAGCACGTAGAAAGTGTTTACTGTTGTATTTATCATTGACTGAGACTATTCTGGATCAGATTCTCAGTAACAGGAAGGAACTGGTTGCTAGAATGGAAATGATGGGAGTGCTGGAAAGAAGTGACCAGTCAATCCTAGAGTTTGTGATAAAGGAGACACAGTCTGGGAATAGTCTGAGAATCCAGTGAACCTAGTCATTTAGTGTTCCAGAAATCCAAAGACCATAACTACTAGGGGTAGGGGCTTACTTTTTGCCAAAAGCTTCTGAGAATACTAAAAAGCAGTATGGAAGAAATTAGGTGTAGACCAGTATCTCACAACATAAACCAAGATAAACTCCAAATTAATACATGACTTAGACATAAAGAGAGATAATAATTTGAACAAATTCCAGAATTGAGAAATTACCTTCCTCATCTGTGTATAGAGGAAGAGTTCAGGAACAAAGGAGAGATAGTGATGATGACAGTAGGGAAAAATGGTCATTCAAATTACATTCATTTAAATTCAAATATTTTTTGTAAAAAGAAAATTAATGCAGCTAAAACTAGGAAAAAGCCAATAAATAGGAAAAAGTCCTTGCAGAAAATTTCTCTGATATGTAAGGTATATAGAGAACCAATTCTCATTTACAAACACAAGATGAATTTGCCAACTGATAAATGGGCAAAGAATATAAACGGGTAGTTTTCACAGGAAGAAATCTAAACTATCTACAAACATATGGCACAATGCTCAAAATGACTAATAATTAGGAAAATGCAAATGAAACCACTCTGATGTTCTTCACAACCATGAGTTTTAGGGCATGGATACTGAAGAAAAGCAGATAGATAGTTAAGAGAACAATTAATTACCCTTTATGAACTGGGTGGTAAAATGACAATAAAAAAAGGAAAATGCCCTATAATAAAGTGCTGGTGCAGCTATGAGTTGGTCCAGCCATTCTAAAAATCCGTTTTAAAGTATGTTTCAAAAACACTATACCTTTTGGCCCAGCTATACCACTCCTAGGCCTGTACACCAAAAAGGTCAAAGAAAGATGGGAAAGACTTGTGTGTGCAAGAATATTTATGATACCTTTTTTTTGTAGTCATCATAAAGTGGAGACTAATGGGGAGCCCTTCAATTGGCAGTTGTCCAAACAAATTATGTTATGTAATATAATGGAATATTATCGCACCATAAGAAATGCATAAATGAAGTGTTTCAGAGAAACTTAGGACATCAAGCATCAAAAATCAAAAGTCTTTTATATGGATAAAGGATTCGATTTGCTCTTCTTGGCTCTAGAGTCAGAACCATGAGCAATAGTTGGAAGATATAAAGAGGCCAACTTAAGCCCAATATTAGGAAAAACTTCCTAAAAATGTGGATTCTCCAAAAGTGTAATGGGCTGCCTTGAAGAGATGGTGGGTTCCCCCTCCTTGGAGGTTATTCAAGGAAAAGCTGAATGACCATTTGTCTCTTATACTGGCAATTCCTTTCATGTATAGATTGGACAAGTTGGCTGCTGTGGTCCTTTCTAACTCTCAAGTTTTATGTAACTTATGTGATCCAAGGTTGACAGGGAAATCTGAGGACAACATATCGATTTTTCATTAATATTTTATTTCCCCCCAGTTATATGTAAAGATAATTTTTAACATTCATTAAAAAAATTGAGTTCTAAATTTTCTCCCTCCTTCCTTCACCTCCTCCCTCCCTGAGAGAGTAAGCCATCTGGTATGGGTTATATACATGTTTAATCATACAAGCCCTGTTACCATATTAGTCATGTGGTGAAAGAATACATAGACCCAAAGGAAAAAAAAACCCATGAACAAATAGAGAAAGTGAAAAATAGTATGCTTTGATCTGTATTTATACTTCAGCAGTTCTTTCTGTGGAGGTGGTTAGGATTTTTCATCATGAGTCCTTTGGAATTGTCTTGGATCATTGTGTTGCTGAGAATAGCTAAGTCATTCACAGTTGATCATCGTATAGTATTGCTATTACTGTGTTCAATGCTCTCCTGGTGCTGCTCAGTTCATTTTGTAACCATTCATGTAAGTTTTTCCAGGTTATTCTGAAATCTGAGTGCTCATCATTTCTTATACCACAGTAATATTCTATTACAATCATATGTCACAACTTGTTTAGCCATTCCCCAATCGATGTACATCCCCCCAATTTCCAGTTTTTGCCACCATATAAAGAGATGTTACAAGTATTTTTGTACAAATAGATCCTTTCCTCCCCTTTTTTTTTTATCTCTTTGGGATATAGCTTCAGGACCGGTATTGCTGGATCAAAGGGTATGCACAGTTTTATAGCCCTTTGGGCATAGTTTCAAATTGCTCTATAGAATGTTTAGATCAGTTCGCAACTTCACCAACAGTGCATTAATGTGTCAGTTTTTCCACATCCCCTCCAACATTTATCATTTTCCTTTTTCCCAAATTAGCCAACCTCATAAGTGTGAGCTGGCACCTCAGGTGTATTTAATTTGTATTTGTAATCAATTTAGAGCATTTTTTTCCTATGACTATAGAGAGCTTTGACTTCTTCATCTGAAAATTGCCTGTTCACATCCTTTAACCATTTATCAATTGGGGAATACCTTGTATTCTCATAAATTGAATGAAGTGCTCTATGTATTTGAAAAATGAGGTCTTTTTTATGGTAATTTTTATTTATTTTATTTGTTTTCAACATTTACTTCCACAAGATTTTGAGTTCCAAATTTTCACCCCATCTTGCCCCTCCCCCCACCCCAAGATGGCATGCATTCTGAATATCCCTTCCCCTAGTCTGCCTTCCTTTCTATCTCTCCCCCGCCTTCTCTCATCCCCTTCCCCTTCAAATTTCCTATAGGGCAGAATGGGTTTCTGTACCCCATTTCCTGTATTTCTTATTTCCCAGTTGCATGTGAAAACATTTTTTAAACATGTGTTTTTAAAACTTTGGGTTTCAGATTTTCTCCCTGTCTCCCCCCCCCCGCAACCGCACTGATAAGGCAAGCAACTAAATATAGGTTATATATGTGCAGTTATGCAAAACACTTTCATAGTAGACATGCTGTGAAAAACTAACTCTATTTCCCTTAATCCTATCCTACCCCCCCATTTATTCTATTCTTTCTTTTGACCCTGACTCTCCTCGGAAGTACTTGCTTCTGATTATTCCCTTTCCCAATCTGCCCTCCTCTCTATCATCCCCCTACTTTCTTGTCCCCTTCCCCCACCTATTTTCCTGTAGGGTAAGACAGATTTCCATACCCAACTGAGTGTGTATGTTATTCCCTCCTTCAGTCAAATCCTATGAGAATAAGATTCACTCATTCCCTCTCACCTTCCCCCTTTTCCCCTCCACTGTAAGAGCCTTTTCTTTTCTGTTTTTTTTTGTGAGATAATTTACCCCGTTCTTCCTCTCTCTTTCTCCTTCTCCTAGTATAATCCTCTCTCACCCTTTAATTTTACTTTTCAGATATGACCCCTTCATTTTCAACTTACCCTGTGCCCTCTATCTATCTATATCTATATATACGTACATATAATTTTTTCCCCTCCAACTACCCTAATACTGACAAAGGTCTCATGAGTTACAAATATCATCTTTCCATGCAGGAATGTAAACAGTTCAACCATAATAAGTCTCTTATGATTTTCTCTTTCCTGTTTACCTCTTCATGTTCCACTTGAGTCTTGTATTTGAAAATCAAATTTTCTATTCAGCTCTGGTCTTTTCATCAAGAATGCTTGAAAGTCCTCTATTTCACTGAATGACCATTTTTTCCCCGGCAGGATCATACTCAATTTTGCTGGGTAGGTGATTCTTGGTTGTAATCCTCTCTCCTTTGCTCTCCGGAATATGATATTCCATGCCCTGTGGGCCTTTAATGTAGAAGCAGCTAAATCTTGTGTTGTCCTGATTGTGCTTCCACAATACTTGAATTGTTTCTTTGTGGCTGCTTGTAATATTTTCTCCTTGACCTGGGAACTCTGGAATTTGGCTACAATATTCCTAGGAGTTTTCCTTTGGGGATCTCTTTCAGGAGGAGATTGGTGGATTCTTTCAATTTCTATTTTGCCCTCTGGTTCTAAAATATCAGGACAGTTTTCCTGGATAATTTCTTGAAAGATGATGTCTAGGCTCTTTTTTTGATCATGGCTTTCAGATAGTCCAATAATTTTTTAAAATCTCTCTCCTGGATCTATTTTCCAGGTCAGTTGTTTTTCCAATGAGATATTTCACATTGTTTTCTAATTTTTCATTCTTTTAGATCTGTTTTATAGTGTCTTGATTTCTCATAAAGTCACTAGCTTCCAATTGCTCTGTTCTAATTTTTAAGGAAGTATTTTCTTCAGTAAGCTTTTGGACTTCCTTTTCCATTTGGCCAATTTTGCTTTTTAGGGCATTCTTCTCCTCATTGGCTTTTTGGACCTCTTTTGCCATTTGGGTTAGGCTATTTTTTAAGATGTTATTTTCTTCAGTATTTTTTTGGGTCTCCTTTAGCAAGCTGTTGACTTGTTTTTCATGATTTTCTTGCATGACTCTCAGTTTTTCCTCTACTTCTCTTACTTGCTTCTCAAAATCCCTTTTGAGCTCTTCCAAGGCCTGGGACTGATTCATATTCATCTTGTAGGCTTTTGATATAGGAGCTTTGGCTTTGTTGTCTTCTTCTGGTTGTATGTTTTGATCTTCTTTGTCACCAAAGTAAGATAACATAGTTTGACTCTTTTTGTGCTGCTTACTCATGATCCTGGCCAATTACTTGAGTTTTAAACTCTTTGTTAAGGTAAAAGTCTGTTTCCAGTGTGGAGAATGTACTGTCCCAAGCTTCGGGGGTTTGTACAGCTGTTTTCAGAGATACTTCTAGGGACCTGAAAATTTTCAGTTCTTCCAAGGTGCCATGATAAGGGGCGAGGTGTTTTCTCTCTACCGCCACAACAAGCTTCACCACACCACGCTCCTCCTTGCCCCAGGACCACCCCTCAGAACTGTGACCCCGATCCAAGCACCAGTCCAGCAAGAGATTCCTGCCTCAGCACTGGCAAAGAGATCCCTGCAATCCCCCTCTGATCAGCCACTGGATTCCTCCTCAGTCTGTGGGCCCGAAGCTCAGGAAACAGCCGCGGCCCCAGTGGTGGCTGAGACCTAGCTCCTTCTCTCACCACAGTCACAGACTTTTCCCACTGACCTTCTAAGTTGTCTTTGGCGTTCATGGGTTGAGAAGTCTGGAAACTGCCACAGCTGCCCATGATTCAGTCCTCTGAGGCCTGCTTCAGGGTCACTGCGGCCTGCATGCCCATGCCACACTGTGCTCCTCTCCCTGTCTGGTGCGATATACCTTTCTGATCAACCATCCAGGCAGTCTTTGGCTGGAAATTTGTTTCACTCTGTCTTTTTGTGGGTTCTGCTGCTTTAGAATTTGTTTAGGGCCATTTTTTATAGGTATTTGGAGAGGTTTGGGGGGAGAGCTCAAGCAAGTCACTGCTTTCCCTCTGCCATCTTGGCTCCGCCCCCCCAGACCAAATTCATTTCTGAAAAATGAGGTCTTTATCAAAGATAGTTGTAAAAATTGTTTCCAGCTTTCTGCTTTCCTTTTAATCTTGGTTGTATTGGTTTTGTTTGTGCACAACCTTTTAAACTTAATACAGTTAAAATTGTCCACTTGATATCTCGTAATGTTCTCTATCTCTTGTTCGGTAACAAAATCTTATAGATCTGACAAGTAAAAACTATTCCTTGCTCCCCTAATTTGTTCATGGTATCAGCCTTTATGTCTAAATCATCCACCAATTTTGATTTTACTTGTTGTTGGTGTGTTGTTCATCTTTTGTTCTGGAAGAGTATCAATGATATCAGAAGGGTGATGTGTTGACTTGCAAGTGAATTGAATTTAAGTGAGGCAGGGCTGTGCAAAGCCATCAGCCTCACTCTCTCCTCCAGAGTCATCTGAGTCCAGTGGCAAGACATAGGTTAGGATGACTGGAGATGGCCCCAGATGCAGTGGGAGCCCTTTGCCTTTTTAAGCTAAGGTCTTTCCCAGGTCTCAGTTTCTCTGAGGCAACACCCATTCAGTGATTTAAGGTTAGGTAAAAAATGAGACAAAAGATGCCCTAGTTTGCCTACCAAAAAAAAAATTCAATCTAAAAGGACAAGACTCGCAGGGTTTCTGGCCAGAATAGAAACAATTGCTATTTACACTCACTCTGAGCCCTCAAAAGCCAAACAGTGATCAAGTGAGGGTTGGGCCAGGACATTGTTGGCGAGTCTGTGAGAACCAGAGTGATTTGGATTCAAGGCATAGTAACGTAGATTCATTTGAATCCTAGTGGGCTTTATCAAAGCCTGGTTTTCCAGAGCTCTGTTTCAGGAAATCATGAATGAAAGTAGGTGGAACAGAATAGTTAATTTTCTTAGTTTTTTTTAAATGATAGAATAAATAAGTAAGGAAGATAACAAAAAATCTAGCTCCCAAACTCCAAGGTATCTTGTGAGGTTTATGGGATCAAAATTTATATTGCTTCAGGCAGAGCACATTGGAATACAATGTAAGGTCTTGGCCTATACCTATTTTTTTAAATGTCACCCTCTTCTGTAAAAGAGCTTTTATTTATTCACATTTTTTTAAAAATGGACATTAGTGTACAATCATTTTTATATCTTAAAATAGTGAGCACTTTTTATTAAAACATAGGACCCTTAAACTGTATGCTAGCAGCAGAAGTTACCTAATTGTCAAAAGATCTGTTTATATAAAAAGACAAGTAGAAGAAGTTATGGAAGCTGTGACAACTTAGGTTAATATAAATAAATAAATAAATCGATAGATAGATAGATAGATAGATAGATAAATGGGACAGATATAAACAAGTGGGCCAGATCTTTAAAAAGCTAATGAAGTTAGCCACTTAAATGTTTTCACCTAGTATCAAAAAATATATACAACAATTCTCTACTTGTTAAATTGGAGGACAAACAGCTATTAAGACTATTTTTTTTAGTCTTAACTGAGTCTAATCCATATTTCTGAATGAGGCAACCCATCATTGGCACTTAAGTGCTCTTTAATAAAAAGATTTGTTGACTTGTCATTCTATTGCGTATTCTATATGTGTATTCTAAATGACTTCATCTACTGAGTTTTATAAATCATCTATATTTGCAGTACTGGCAGCACTGTGAGATTTTTAGATTTTCTTCATTTAAGTCATTGAAGTTCTCATCTTGAGCTTCATTTCTACCGTCCTTTTCAGATGCCTGTGTCCTGGGCACGATAACTGACAAATCATTTTCTTGGGACTGAGTGTTATTTAGCATTTTTGCCTTTCTCCTTTCCAAGGCTAGTTGTTTAGTTCTTCTCAATTCTTCACTGTTGTTCCTCCATTAAACTTTGACTGAGAAGCAAGTATTTCTCTATCAACCAGATTTGCAAACAAGGAATTGAAGTCTGTGGTAGTTGTATCTAGTCCATTACCTTTTGCTTTAATACCATCATTACTAATAAAATCCTCATGTATAATAGGAAGATCAAGTCAAATCCATTTTAAGCAGGTCTGAACTTCCTTCTTATTTCCCAAATGTTCTACTCTACCAATACAATCCTCAAATTGCAGTTTAGAGAATAGCCTATGTGCCCAGTGCTCCATGTGTCTGATTAATGTCTTCAAATCTTCAGCCTCTAAGAATCTAACTTAGGCAAATTCCGTTTCACGGTTTTCTTTGTAACTGCAGGCATATCTCCCATCTAATCCCTCCTTGTATCTGTAATGGGCTCATTTTCTCCAGCATCATCCTGTCCTGGAGAGGCTGGAGGTGGAAAAGGTTGAAAAGTTTCACCTTCTACCACCTCATAATCAGGAAGGTCCAGCAAATTGTTCTCTTCTGTTTCCATTGTTCCCATGAGGCTCTGTTAGACTGTAACCAGCTAGGGAAACCAGGCTACCAAGTGTCCTGTGCCTAAGTTCCTATTGCCTATACCTATTTTGCCATACTATTTTTCATTTTTTCCCAGAAGTTTTGGTAAATAGTGAGTTCTCATCCAAAAAGCAGGGATCTTTGGGTTTATCAAATATTAGATTATTAGACTATTATGGTCATTAACTACTGTGTCTTGTGTGCCTAATCCATTCCATTGATATACTACTCTATTTCTTAGCCAGTACCAGATAGTTTTGATGATTACTACTTTGAATATAGTCTGAGATCTGATATATCTAGGCCACCTTCCTTCACATTAGTTTTCATTAATTCCCTTGATATTCTTGACCTTTTGTTCTTCCAAATTAATTTTATTATGATTTTTCTAGCTCTATGAAATAATTTTTGGTAGTTTGATTGGTATGGCCTGAATAAGTCAATTAATTTAGGTAGAATTGTCCTCTTTATTATGTTGGCTCAGCCTACCCATGAGCAACCAATAATTTTTGAGTTGTTTAGATCTGACTTTATTTGTGTGAAAAGTGTTTTGTAATTGTGTTCATATAGTTCCTGGGTTTATCTTGGGAGGTAGACTCCCAAGTATCTTAAATTTTCTATAGCTATTTTAAATGTAATTTCTCTTTCTATCTCTTGCTGCTGTGCTTTGTTGGTAATATATTGAAATGCTGATGATTTATGTTGGTTTAGTTTATATCCTGTAACAGTGCTAAACTTGTTAATGATTTCAACTAGTTTTTTAGTTGATTCTCTAGGATTCTCTAAGTATACCATCATAACATCTATAAAGAATGATTGATTTGTTTCCACATTGCCTATTCTAATTCCTTTAATTTCTTTTTCTTCTCTTTTTGCTAGAGCTAATATTTCCAGTGCAATATTGAATAATAGTGGTGACAGTGGGTATCCTTGTTTCACCCCTGATCTTACTGGGAAAGCTATTAGCTTATCCCCATTACAGAAAATTCTTGCTGATGGTTTTAGAGAGATACTCCTTATCATTTTAAAGGAAGCTCCATTTATTTATATGGTCTCTAGTGTTTTTCCTAGGAATGGGTGCTATATTTTGTCAAAAACTTTTTCTGTATCTCTTAAGATAATCATATGATTTCTGTTGGTTTTATTATTTATATGGTCACTTATGCTGATTGTTTTCCTAATATTGAACCAGTCCTGCATTCCAGGTATAAATCCCACCTGGTCATAGTGTATGATCCTAGTGATATATTGCTGTCATCTCCTTGCTAGTACTTGATTCAAAAATTTTGCATCAATATTTATTTGGGAAATTGGTCTTTAGTTTTCTTTCTCTGTCTTGGTTCTTCCTGGTGTAGGTATCAACACCATATTTGAGTCATAAAAGGATTTTGGCAAGACTACTCCTTTGCCTGTTTTCCCAAATAGTTTATATAGTATTGGAATTAATTGTTCTTTAAATGTTGGATAGTATTCACTTGTGAATCCATCTCAGCCTGGGGATTTTTTTCTTAGGGAATTCATTGATGCCTTATTCGATTTCTTTTTCTAAAGTGGGGTTCCATATTCTATTTCTTCTGTTATTCTGGACAATTTATATTTTTGTAAATATTCATCCATTTCACTTAGATCATCAGATTTATTGACCTACAGTTGGGCAAAATAACTCCTAATTATTGCTTTAATTTTTCTTCATTGGTGGTGAATTCACCTTTGTCATTTTTGACACTGGTTATTTGGTTTTTGTCTTTACTTTTTTAAACCAAATGAACCAGTGGTTTACTTTTTATCATTTTACCCCCATAAAACTAGCCCTTAGTTTGATTTATTAGTTCAATGATTTTATTAACTTTCAGTTTTTAAAATCTCTTTTGATTTTCAGGATTTTCAATTTGTTGTTTAGTTGGAGATTTTAAATTTGTTCTTTTTCTAGGTTTTTCAGTTGCATGCCCAATGGATTGGTCTGCCCTTTCTCTATTTTATTAATGTAAGCATTTAGAGATATAAAATTTCCCCTAAGTACTGCTTTGGCTGCATCCCACAAAGTTAGGTCCATTGTCTCATTGTTGTCATTTTCTTTGAGGAAATTATTGATAATTTCTATGACATATTCTTTGACACTCTCATTCTTTAGGATTAGATTATTTCATTTCCAATTAATTTTTTAACCTCTCTTTCCATGGCTCTTTCTTATATGTAATTTTTATTGCATCATACTCTGAAAATGATGTATTTAATATTTATATTTTCTGCATGTGATTATGAGGTTTTTATGCCCTAATACATGGTATGTTTTTGTGTAGGTGCCATATACCACTAAGGAAAAGGTATATTTCTCTCTATGTCCATTCAGTTTTCTCCAGAGGTCTATCATATCTAACTTTTCTGTTTTTATTTTTTTATTTTATTTTATTTTATTTCGTGACGCAATTGAGGTTAAGTGACTTGCCCAGGGTCACACAGCTAGTAAGTGTCAAGTGTCTGAGGCTGGATTTGAACTCAGGTACTCCTGGCTTCAAGGCCAGAGCTTTATCCACTGCGACATCTAGCTGCCCTCTAACTTTTCTAAAATTTTAATCACTTTCTTCTTTATTTTATGGTTAGATTTATCTAGTTCTGAGAGGGAAAAGTTGAGATCCCCCACTAGTATAGCTTTACAGTCAATTTTGTCCTGTAACCCATTTAACTTCTCCTTTAGATATATGGATGCTATACCATTTGGTGCATATACGTTTAGTATTGATATTACTTCATTGTCTATGGTACCTTTTAGCAAGATGTACTTTCCTCCTTTGTCTCTTTTCATTAGTTCTATTTTTACTTTTGCTTTTTCTGCGATCATGATTGCTAGCCCTGCTTTTTTTTTTACTGTATCTGAAGAATAATATATAACTGAATATATTCTGTTCTCACCTTTTAGTTTTACTCTCTGTGTATCTCTGTTTAAAATGTGTTTCTATTTTTTTTTTCAGCCAGAGACAAGGTTTATCAGAACATCCATCATATTGGGCAGATTCTTAAGGAGTCTGAACATTAGTAAGCTATTGGCTAGATTATAAGAATCTGAGCAGTGGCTAGATTTTAAGAATCTGAGCCTCAAATGTGTTTCTTGTAAACAACATATTGTAGGCTTCTGTGTTTTAATTCACTCTGCTATCTGTTTCCTTTCTATGGGTGAGTTCATCCCATTCATTATGATTACTAACTGTATATTTCCCTCCATCCTGTTTTTCCCCTGTTTATACTTTTCTTTCTCTCTCCTTTCACCCTGACTTTCCTCACTAGTGTTTTGATTCTAACTATCTCCTCCCTTCTATCCCCCCCCACATTTTCTTGGCCCCCTCTCTTCCTACTTCCTTATTGTGTAAGATAGATCTCTATACCCAACTGAATGTGTATGTCATTTCCTCTTTGAGCCAAATCTGTTGAGATAGGTTCAAGCAATGCTCACCTCCATCCCTTCTTGTCCTCCATTGTATTAGGTCTTTTGTACCTTTTAAAGTGATATAATTTACTCCATACTTCCTCCTTTCCCTCTTCTCCCAGTACAACCTCCTTCTTACCCCTTAATTTTTTTTATATCATCCCATCAAAGTCAATTTATACCCACAGCCTCTGTCTAAGTATATCCCTTCTAACTACCCTAATAGATATAACAGTTCTTAAGATTTACATGTTAAACTCTGGTCTTTTCAACAGAACAGTTTAAATGACCCCTATTTTGCTGAATGTCCATTTTCCCCCCTGAGAGATTATATTCAGTTTTACTGGGTAGTTGATTCTTGGTTGTAATCTAAGCTCCTTTATCTTTCAGAATATCATATTCCAAGCCCTCTGATCTTTTATTGTAGAAGCTGCCAAATCTTGTGTAATCCTGACTGTGTCTCCTCAGTATTTGAATTGTTTCTTTTGGACTGCTTGAAGTATTTTCTCCTTGACCTGAGAGTTCTGCAATTTGGTTCTAATATTTCTGGGAGTTTTCATTTTGGGATGTTTCTAGAGATGATCAGTGGATTCTTCTAATGTCTATTTCATCCCCTGGATATCAGGGCAGTTTTCCTTGATACTTTCTTGAAAGATGCTGTCCAGACTCTTTTTTAGTTCATGGCTTTCAGGTAGTCCAATAATTTTGAAATTTTCTCTCCTGGATCTATTTTTCAGGTCAGTAGTATTTTTAATGAGATATTTTATTTTAATTTTCTTCTATTTTTTATTCTTTGGATTTTATTTGATTTATTCTTGCTGTCTCAGAGTCATCAAATTAGCTTTCTCTTGCTCAATTCTAATTTTTAAGGAATTGTTTTCTTCGGTTAGTTTTTGTATCTCCTTTTTCATTAGGCAGATTCTCCTTTTTAAGGAGTTGTTTTCTTCAGTGGATTTTTGTGCCTCCTTTTCCATTTGGCTAATTCTCCTTTTTAAGAAGTTATTCTCTTCGGTGAGTTTTTGTATATCTTTGTCCATTTTTTTGTGCTTCCTTTACCAAGCCGTTGACCCTTTTTTCATGATTCTCTTGCATACTGCTCATTACTTCTCTCAATTTCTCTTCTGCCTCTATGATATGATTTTTAAAGTCTTTTTTAAACTCTTCCAGGAGGTCTTTTTTGACCTGAAATCAATTCAAATTTCTCTTTGAGGCTTCACATGTAAATGTTTTGGCATCATTGTCCTATTCTGAATTTGTGTTTGATCTTCCCCATCACCACAGTAGCTTTCTATGGTCAAGGCTTTTTTTGTTTTGTTTTGTTTTGTTTTCTGCTGATTTTCCAGCCTGTGTTGTAACTTGTAAAGCTGATCTCTGCTCTAGATATACAGGTCCCAAGTTTCTTACAACGAGGGTCAGGGGCCTGGCACCTGACTTGTTGCTCTGGTGCCTAAAGATCTGGCCGCACACCTGCTGATTCATGAGTCCTCACTTGGAATATGAGGTATTTCAGGAAGCCATTCCACACCTAACCCACCCCATGAAAACCCACCATAAGGTGGGACCACACCACAGGTGCTCAATACTTGTTGAGTGAATGTATTTTATACGTGTGAATAGAGGTAACATCTGGTTGAAGTGAACATTGAAGCTGATCCAAGGGTGGGGGGAGGGAGAGAGAGTGAATATCTGTGTGTGTGTTTGTGTGTATGTGTGTGTGTGTGTGTGTGTGTGTGTGTGTGTATGTGTGTGTATACATGTGTTGGGGTCAGATAAACTGGGAGCTAAAGTCTCATAGGTCCTGAGGGCCCTGAAATGGGGTCTGACTGCATCATAGTCTGAACTGTAGCTCTATCTTCAGTCAGGAAGACCTGAGTTCAGATCCTGCCTCTGATACTTACAAGTTGAGTGACCCTGGGTAAGTCCCTTAATTAAACTTGATGTTGCGAAGGTTTCCTTGAGGCTCTCCTGTCTCCATTTTAGAGGGAACAGACTTGTTAGGACACACACCATCCAAGGGATGTCAGTCATTATGGTACTCCATAATGGGAAAGTATTTGATTCCAAAGAAAGAAGCAGGCCACATCAGCATGGATTATATACATCGATTAGGCTTACTGGAGCAAATTGTGTTGTGTAAGGGAATTTACTCATGAGAACAGCCCTATGGTGGCAACAGGACAGAGTGTTGGATCCCCACACCACCATTGGGCCAGGCCAGGTATTATGCAGAAAGAGAACAAAGAAGGTGAAAAGCCAGGGATGACCTCTGGTCATGTACAAGCTTTCTCATGGGATACTTGAAGCTTCTCTTGCTGTTTACATTACATTACATTCTCTGTGGGGTGATAGGTCCTGCTCCCAGACCCTTGCACTCACCATACATGAAGCTACTCGGGGAGTTCCTAACTCAGGTAGGACAATTAGAGTTTTTCCTCAGGGTGAGTGGTGAATTTAGAAGGGACTGAGCACTTGCAGAACTTCCGTGTACTGAGAAGGAGCTCTTTTCTTATCCTTCCCTGACCTCAAGGCAGCCTCCTGGGCAGTGACTTGGCAACAGCCTTCTGGGATCTCTGAATCCCTCCATCTAGGGGGTTCAGTGGTTAGAGCACTGGGCCTGGAGTTATTTTCTATATATTTTTATTCTTTATGTACTTTTCTATATTTTCTGTGTCATTGGAACATAAGCTTCTAGTGGTTTGGAACTATGTCCTTAATAGCGTTTGCATCTCCAGAACCTAGCACAGAGTCTATTATGCAGGAGGTACTTAAGAAATGCTTGTTGATTGCTTAATTAGGCCACGTGTCTTTCTCTGTGCCCAGCACATGGCAGGAGCTTCATCTATAGCTATTGAATGAATAAATTAATTAGTTGAAGCTCTAAGCTAGAGTCAATATTAGTGATTATGATTACATCTCTTACAGATGTCTCTCATTTATAATTTTCATCACTTATCACATTATTATTTTAATGATCACATCTAATTCATGTATTTCTTTATATTTTAATTTCAACCATAGAGTGAGGTGTAGATTTCCTATCAAATTCCTACCAAACTGCTTTCCACTTATGCCATCTGTTTTTTTTTTTAATCAACTACAGACAGTTCTCATTTTGGATAAGTGGAGCATTGAGCAAACCTCTAAGTAGAACGATTTTGAAGTAATGTGAATTTGCCCATGGACCTGGCTACAAGGGAGGGAGGGAGGCAGGAAGGCAAGAAGGGAGTCATATGCCTGTGAATGGAAGGGGTCCAGAGACAGTTCAGGGACATACAGCGGCGAGGGACAGAGAAGTGAGAGGAGGATGAGCATCAGGTGGGTGTTGGGGCCAGCCATGTGATGGCCTGGCCAGAATCGAGAGGAACAACAGGCAGGGGACAGACATTTGGGGGCTGGACATGGCCACAGGCAGGAGAAGAGAGGCAACACACAGACCAAAGAAAGACACACGGTACCCGACTATGAATGGACAGAAGGTAGACAGACAGATGCCAGACACAGAGATAAATGGACAGAGCAGCCAAAAGTCTCCTCTCTCAGCACTGGCGGTCTCAAGCCAAGTCCTGATGCTGAAGCTACAGTGGTGGAAGGAATCACTCTGCACGTCCAAAACCCCTTTCTTACCTCCTTCTAAACTCCCCATTAATGCCCCTTAGATTCTTGATGTCATTTAAAATTTTTTCATTGATGTTTCCTGTTTCTTACCTCATGGTATCCCATGTATCTCCCCCTTTCCCTCTCCTCCTCTCTGAGAGCCATGCCATGTGACAAAAGGTATTTTTGTTTTAGGAGGGAAAAACAGTCAACATAACTGTGTAGTACACAGAGGAAAAGATAATTGTGGCAGGAGACACTCTCCCTGGGAACATTCCATTTACTACAGGCTTGCTCTCTGTGGAAGCACATCTAGCCTCAGAACACTCAGCAGACAAGACATTCAGGACTGAAGATAAACGCTCTGATAACATTCTGCTTACTACGGGCTTGCTCCCTGATGAAACGACCAGAGCTGAAGAGAAATTATGATGTTCAAATATAAGACTCAAAAGAAGCAGCAAAAGGTAAATATGAAAAAATCACAAGGGACTCAATAAGGTTCACCTGTGTACTTTTCTATAAGGGAAGATGATATGTGTATCTTCTAAGAATTTTGTCATTATTCAAGTAGGTAGAAGGATTCTTCCTAGAAAGAGGGTATGGGAGTGAGCCAATTAGGTGGGGATAATGTAAAAGAAATGGAGAGGGGAGAAATATGGATGCCCTGGGAGAAGGTAGAAGAGAGAGAAAGAATGGGGGAAATGATCTCACATAAAATAGGCATGCAAGGGAGAGCTTTTACATCAGAGCAAAAAATGCCAGGGGGTGGGGCCTGGTGGGCAGCCTAAGCTTGGACCTCACTCCCATCTAAACGAGTTCAGAAAGGGAAAATATATATTTACTCAATTGGTAATAAAAATCTATCTTACCCTACAGATAAGTAGGAGAAGGGAGTAAGAGAAAGAAAAAGTCATGACAAAAGGGTGGACAGATAAAAGGAGGCAGTGTCCATATGCAAAACAGACATTAGAGGAAGAACAGAATAAAAAGAGAGAGAGAAGGAGAAACAAGAAAATATGATGGAGGGAAATGCATAGTTATTAATCGTAGCTGTGTGAATGGATGAACTCAGTCAAATGGAAGCAGGTAGCAAAATGGATTAGAAAGCAGAAGAGAATCTTAGAGAACTTAGATATGAAAGTCCTCTGGAGAAAACTGAATGGGAATAAAAAGGAGTGCAGACAGATGTTGCTTTATGTAAATTCACATTATGCAAATTGGACTTTATGTAAGGAATTCTATAAGAAATCTGCATTCCCAAAAAACCACCCATGTCATCTTTACCATAGAGTAATGGGATCTCTTTCTGCTCCTGTCCCTCGGCTTGGCGCTCTGTCACCTCCTACTCCCAACCTCCCAAAAAGCCTTTAAAAAGTCCTCCAAATGAAAGCAGAAGAACACCTGCAGAGAGCCAGCCATCACCACTGCTGGATCAGGGCTTGGCTTGAGACCTCCAGTGCTGAGAGAGGAGACCTTGGTTTCAGTTGGCTCACCCGCCCGAGAGTTTGGTTCCTGCTTTTTGGTATTTTGTCCCTCCGTGTTGGGGAACCAAGTGTCTGGCCTCTCCTGAATGTTTCCCTGTCCTGCTGCCAAGTGTTTGCCTGCCAGCATGTTCTTCCTTTCAGTCCCAGCCAGGCCCTCAAGTGGCTGGTCCCACCAGCCTTGTGTTTCTCCTCCTGCACTTGCTTTTCTGTGCCCAGCACCTCCCTGTCCATGTCCTTGAACCACATGCCAGCCCCTCCTCCATGAGGGCACAGCTCCTTCCTGCCTCCACCTTGCCCTTTTCCACATTGATGGGCAAATTCATATCAGGTAAAGGGTCTGCAGAATGGTCTCCTTATTAACTTAGTATTATATTTTTCCCTAATTACATGTAAAAACAATTTTAACATTTGTTTTCAAATTTTTGAGTTCTGTATATTTTAGAAATGATAACTTTATTAGAAACAGTGGCTGTAAAAATTGTTTCCCAGCTTTCTGCTTTCCTTTTAATCTTGATTGCATGGGTTTTGTTTCTGAAAAAGCTTTTTAATTTGAGATAAACAAAATTATCCATTTTCACTTACTAATGCTCTCTCTCTCTCTCTCTCTCTCTCTCTTCCTTCTTTGGTCATGAATTCTTCTCTTCTCCATAAATCTGACAGGCAAACCATTCCTTGCGGTATCATCCTTTAAGTCTAAATCATCTACCCATTTTGACCTTATCTTTGCATACTTAGTTTCTGCCATGCCCTTTTTAAATTTTCCCAGCACTTTTTGGCAAATTGTGAGTTCTTATCCACAAAGCTGTCATCTTTGGCTTTAACAGTAGATTACTATAGTCATTTTCTACTGTGTCTTGTGTACCTAACCTGTTCCACTGATCTACCAATCTATTTCTTAACCAGTACCAAATAGTTTTGATGATTATCTCTTTATATTATATTTTTAGTTTTGATACAGCTAGGCCCATTTCCTTCACATTTGTTTTCATTTATTCCCTTCATATTCTTGACCTTTTGTTCTTCCAAATTAATTTTGTTATGATTTTTTTCTAGCTCTAGGAAATAATTTTTTGGTAGTTTGATTGGTGTGGCCTGAATAAGAAAATTAATTTGGGCACAATTGTCATCTTTATTATATTGGCTCAGCCTATCCATGAGCAACCAATAATTTTCCAATTGTTTAGATCTGACTTTGTGTGAAAAGTGTTTTGTAATTGTGTTCATTTAATTCCTGGGTTTATCTTGTCAGGCAGACTCCCAACTATTTTCAATTGAATTTCTCTTTCTATCTCTTGCTGCTGGGCTTTGTTGGTAATATATAGAAATGCTGATGATTTATGTTGGTTTAGTTTATATCCTGTAACTGTGCTAAGCTTGTTAATGATTTCAACTAGTTTTTTAGCTGAATCTCTAGGATTCTTTAAGTATATCATCATATGATCTGCAAAGAGTGATGGTTTTGTTCTCTCCTTGCCTATTTTAATTCCTTCAATTTCTTTTTTTCTCTTGTTGCTAGAGCAAATATTTCTAGTACAATATTGAATAGTAGTGGTGATAATGGGTATCCTTGTTTCATCCCTGATATCACTGGGGAAGCTATTAGCTTATTCCCATTATAGAAAATGCTTGCTGATGGTTTTTAGAGAGATGCTGCTTATTATTTCAAAGGAAGCTCCATTTACTCCTATGGTCTCTAGTGTTTTTCCTAGGAATGGGTGCGGTATTTTGTCAAAAACTTTTTCTATCTCTCTTGAGATAACCATATAATTTCTGTTGATTTTGTTATTTGTATTGTCACTTATGCTGATAGTTTTCCTAATATTAAACCATCCCTGAATTCCTGTTCTAAATCCCACTTGGTCATAGTATATGATCCTAGTGATATATTGCTGTAATCTTCTTGCTAGTACTTTATTCAAAATTTTTGCATCAATATTCATTTGAGAAATGGGTTTTCTTTCTCTGTCTTGGCTCTTCCTGATTTAGATATCAACACCATATTTGTGTCATAAAAGGAATTTGGCAGATCTCTTCCTTTCCCTATTTTCCCAAATAATTTATGTAGTATTGGAATTGTTATTTAAATGTTGGGTGGTATTCAGCTGTAAATCCATTTTAGCCTAGGGATTTTTTTCTTCGGGAGTTCATTGATGACTTGTTCAACTTCTTTTTCACTTCTGATTGGTGGATATTTTTGGTTTTCTGCTTAGTAATGGCTTGGGCATTAGGCCAATATTATGTCCAAACATAAGTTTGTGTATTGATCATGTACCAGTCACATATGAGTCACGATATTCTCATTATGGCTTCATCGGTCATAGTATTTTGAGTTATGGCTCTATGATATGATTCAGTATCTAAGTTACGATTTTTTTTTAACAGGTCACCATGTTTGGGCTTCCAACTTTCACAGAGTTCAAGTTTTTATGGCTTTTCTCACATTACTGTATTTTATGGCTTTTCCCCAATCAGGACCCCATAATCCACCCCTGAAAAGCCATCTGTACATTCTTTATGAATATCTTCCGCAAAGTCCCCGAGACAGCTCTATACTAGGTGTTTAGGGCCTTTTTGGGTACAGTCAGGATGGTCCCATTTGTAAGCATAAACCATACAAGCAATATGAGCACAGATAGTAAGACAAGAGGACTGAGGAGAAAATTACCACAATTGTTACAATTTTCTTCCATCCCACCACTGGGGAGGTGAAGGAAGAGCCAATGACATTTGGGGATTAATGGAAGAGCTGAATTTCTGAACTCAGTACAGGCTAACTGAGTTTCTGAACTAGGTTCAGAGAAAAATAAACTTTTACAACATATTGGGGGTGGCACAAAATAGAATCAATTACAAAATGGGATCAGAACAATTTGATTTTTCTCAATTTCCCCCTTTTTCTCAAGGGGAGGCATGGACAAGGATGATCATCCACCCACCTGCAATGTCCATTTAATTAACAAATTTCATCTTGGAATCCAGATGTCACATGTAGTTGTCTGCTCTCTGGAACATCTTTTCTTGGGGCAGTTTGGAAAATATCTTGTCCAGGGGCAGATAGGTGGCGCAGTGGATAGAGCATCAGCTATTGAGTCGGGAGGATCTGAGTTCAAATCCGGCCTCAGACCAAACACTTGACACACTTACTAGCTGTGTGACCCTGGGCAAGTCATTTAACCCCAATTGCCTAAAAATAAAAAAAAAACCAGAAAATATCTTGTCCTCAGGGGCAACCCTTCAGTAGAATTGTTTTTCTGGTTCCAAGTTACTTGTAGAGACTCCTTAGATGTTCCTGCTAAAATCTTTTACAAAAAAGATCTCAATACAAGTTAATATAGCCTGTCAAATTTTACTTCCCTACTAACTAGTTCATATTGTAAAAACTAGTTGAAACCTTAGAGTTCTGGTCTTAACAAGGGAGCATCAAAGTAGGAACCCAGAGTTTGCTTGAAGCTTCAGAAAATTTAGGTTTTTGCATGCCCCATTAGAATCATTTACATTTGACATACAGGATTGTCTGATCTTGTTACTGTCTCAAAAGTTTCCACTCTGATTCCAATTCCTTTAGAAGGATCAGATGCTATTGAGGATTCAGTCCTATACATGAAAATATAAGTAACAACATTCTTGCAGGTAGAAGCTCTCCACCCGTGAGTTCAATAGTTACATAAATGAATTTACCTATAAGAAGCTGACATTACTCCAATTAAAATTAAAGACATGGGAGGATGCTTGAGTAATTAATTCCAAAACAGTGCCTATCAATAAGTAATTTATAATAAAATGTCTTTGTACTATGTTAGTAATAAACTTGAATGAAATTGACTTTTCCATTAATGTAACACACACACACACAAAA
Source organism: Vombatus ursinus (assembly GCF_900497805.2). Taxonomy (NCBI): domain Eukaryota; kingdom Metazoa; phylum Chordata; class Mammalia; order Diprotodontia; family Vombatidae; genus Vombatus; species Vombatus ursinus. The sequence goes on from NW_020943984.1 coordinate 80,319, forward strand.
ACATTACTAAGAAGAAAACATCCCTTTACATCCATTTAAGAAAATTGATTGCACTGAAATTTTCTTCCCCAAAACAAACTGAAGGTGTTTCCGATTTCCACCCCATAAATTAATAAATTCATATCTTTGTTTCACAAACTTTTTTTTTAATTTTTGCCTAATTATTCCCATATCATTCAGAAAGGATGAGTTATTTCAGGGATTTCACTTAACATCTTCCACTTGTTTTCTTTTTGTCTCACATTTAAATTTGTCCTGGTGTAAGAAAACCGATCATTAGAAATCATTTCTATAATACACACACATACACACACACACACATGCACACACACACACACACACACACACAGAGACACATGAACTTGCAAATCCTGAGCAAGCCAAGTTCACTGTTTAGGAACTCCATAAGAAGCTCTTTTCCCAAGGCTGATGACCTTGCCCACACAGATGATTTCCAGTGTGAGAGATGATGATCTCTCAGAAGTGAAGCCTCCTCAGAGGGTTAATAGTTTTTGTCAATAGTTGTCACAAAGGGCAGCAATTAGGAGATCACTGGTCATTTGGAGAGAGATAAGGTCAGAAGCCAGATAGTAAAAAGAGTGGGAGGAGAGAAATTGGAGGCACCTGTTGTAGATGGCCTTCTAATTGTATTGTTGAAACACACTCCCTTCTGACCTTGTCAAAACCCCCTCAGACCCTGTTTTTAAGCATGTAGCAGAAAGAATAGAATAGCCCTAACCCCAACCTAAAACCGTTGCAAGACTTCCCGCCTTTTCCTGTCTCTGGGCAAACTTGTGTACTCTGTTGTTGGGGAAGATTTCCGTGAATAGATTGTGCCCCCTGAAGCCCAGCCAATGGCAGAAGGAGAAGGGGATTTTGGGAAAAGGAACTCGAGTTAGGGTATAAATAAGCCTTGCTTTCTGTAACCAACTTGTAGGGATACACGCCATTAGGGTAATGAGTACCAGTACACGTCTTCGCTGGCCGACGACGTCATCAGGGCGACCAGGGGTGGTACCCTTTCTCATGAGAAAGCAATAAACTCCTTTCTGCTTTCAAGGTAACTAAGTCTTTCTTTTGAATTTGAGTAGTGGTCTCTGTCCTACACACCAGGAACCCAGCAAAATAAGAGGAATTGACAGGGACCCCAGAGAAAGGGCTGATCCTGATGCCCCTGGCTGCCAACTCCATTATATATTTGTCCTCCAGACTCCCTCATACTCTGGCAACTCCCCTATTTTCTGTCTTCATTATTTTGTTTTGCCCTGACTGAATTTCCCCTGTATCCTTCTATGGTTACCCACTTGCCCAGATGTCTTTCAGGGTTCCCATATAGCATTGTGCATTCTTCACTAGTATCTACCAGAGGGGACATGGTTTATTTTTTGGACTCCAGTATATGGTAACTGGCACATGGGGCCTCTGGTCACCCTCTACAGCCCTACCTTGGAGGTGCCCTTGGCTGTCTTCCAAAGGGGGGAGAGTTGGGGAGTATCCACCCTTAGAGCTGCTGTGGGCTGTGCTCTTTGACACCTCCACCCCCTAAGGTGAAATAAACTAACCCTGCTGCACAAACTCATACCCCAAGGAAGACTGCTCTGAATGGGCAGAACCAATCCGGATGAGGTTTTCACCTCATCCCCTCTTTCCACACACAGTAATCAATGACCAGTTTTAGGTTTCAACATGAAAACAATAACCTCCAATAACTTAGTTAACAATCTATAACCTTCAGAAGTGATAGCCACATTGTTTTAGCTGTAACTTCCTCTTCACTACAGGCAAAGGTGGAAATTTCCAGTTCTCCAAATGGCAGTTACAAAACTTTAATAACATCCAAATTATAAAAAGTTGCTTGACATACCTGATACAAAAGTTTACCAGTTTGAAGCGTTGTTATGTATTTGAAACTTGAAACAAACCCATTACCAATCAGGTGACTTTAATCTTGTTGAATGTATTTCCAAATTACCTTATACAGAAAATTGAGCATTTTATCACCATTGGCATTGTATACTGGTCACATCTAATTAAGGAACTAATAATAATAGTTAACATTTGTAGTGTCTGCCCTCTGCCAGGCATTGTGTTAGGCACCTCCCAATCATGTGAAGTAAACTGGGGTAAGTTGCTTAAGGTAACCCAGTTAACAAACTTCACATCTATGTATTTTCCCAATTTGTCTTAGTGTCAAATTATATAATACATTCTGTCTTATCTTAAAAATTAGGAGAGACAGTATTTCACTTAAAATGTGACCAGAATGAATTCAGTTACCTGGATCTGTGTTCTAAAAGGTATTACACAAAATCTGGGGTTATAATTTTAATACTGACTGTAGCATTATATTTTATACAACTGCTACTTATTCCAATCATTTCTTATCATGGGGTCCACCATTTCCAGCCAATCCACTGCCAAAGATTGTAAAAGTGGCAAACTGGTATTAAGATTTAATTTACCCCAGTTAAATTCTGATTCTACTCAAATAATCTTCACTTCACTGAGTATATTTTCTCTTTCTCTCTCTTCTGTTCACCCACCCAGGCTGCTGCAGTCAGCCAGGGATGGAAGGAGAGAAGGAGAAAGAGACTCTCTCTCAATTACATGCCTTATCACTACCTCCCTTCAACCTGGCTAATTGGGAAACCAGTGTTTCTGCATGTTTCTTCTAAGTGGAATTCCTCCAGCATCTTTCTATTCTCAGCCTGTGAGTCTGGGAACTTGCTAGTGGCTTTTTTCTTCATTGCTGTGAAAAAGAGGCCTTCTCATATCTGCCACTACTTGTCTCCCTTCTTTTCCCAACCTAATGGAACTTAATTCCATCAGAAGGTACTCTCGGCCTTTTGGCATGTTCAGGGCATCCCCATGCTTATGCAGGGGTCCAGATGTGTCCAACAGAGGGCCACACCCACATGGAGACCATCCAGGGATTTCCCCCACCCCCACCTATCCCCTACTCCCTTGGCATTCCTTTGGTATCCTGCCAACAGTGCAAGTTGTAAGGTCAGGAATTCCCCTGGCTGGGGAACCCTATACATGCCCCATAAACATGGGGCGTTCTTTTTGATACCAAAGAAGAGGCCAAGGATCACCAGATTGTAGTAGTAGTTTAATCAGTCATTAGGAATACTTACAAGACAGGGGAAATCTTCAGTCTGCAATGGGGGCCAGACCATTCAGTGGAACCCCACAAAAGACCCTCAAAATCTCTGTGGTAATTATAGAGAGCAGACAAAGGGAGGAGGAGCTAGAGAGTGCATCAGTACTGATTGGTGGATACTTTTGGTTTTCTGCTTAGTCATGGGCTTGGGCATTAAACCAGTGTTATGCCAAACATAAGTTTGTGCATTGATCATGTAATTGTCACATATGGCTAACGATAATCTTGTTATAACTTTCATTGATCATAGTATCTTAAGTTATGACTCATTGTCTAAGTGATGATTCAGTATCAAAGTTATGATTTTTTTCACAGGTCATCATGTTTGGATTTCCACCTTCACAGAGTTTTAAGTTTTTATGGCTTTTCACTAATTACTGTATTTCATGGCTTTTCCCCAGTTGGGATCCCACAATAACCTATATCAGATTGTTTATTGTCTCAGGGGCAGGGGAGGGGAGGGTAAAGTGGGAGGGACAGAATTTTGAATTCAAAATGTAAAAAATGATTTAAAATGTTTTATATGTAATTGGAGAAAAAAATAAAATATTTAGAAAAAAAATTTTAAAATAAGGCTTCAACTCCCTCATCAAAAAAAGATTAAGTTCCTTCAGGGCTGGATTGTCTCTCTTCTTTTTGTATTCACAGTGCTTAGTACAGTGTCTCATACATTGTAGGTGCTTAACAAATGTTTATTAATTGCCCAATTATCATTTTCTTTAACTTCATTACTCATTGTTTTTATATCATTTAATTTGACCTCCTCCTTCTTTAGGATTTTGTTGTTAAGGCTCCATTTGGATCTGTGTCAATTGTCAATGATCCCTGAACCAATGATTATTTTTATGGTGTTATGGTTATTTAAAGGATGTAGTAAATATTTTTGCCTTTTTACAATCATTTACAATATATCTGTGCCCTAATGCATGATCAGTTTTTGTAAAAGATTCATGTAGTGCTGAGAAGTATGTCTATTTTTGGATTCATATTTAGAAAATGCTGTAAGTCTTAGCAAGTAATTTTTCTTCAATTAGAAAGGGCCACATATAGAAATTGGATAGCAAAGAAATACACATACATACAATGAACAGGCAACAATGAACAAGCATTTCTATCCTCGTTCGGCCTTATTCACACTTCATTTTTTTTAAACCTTATATGGCTTTATAATAAATCACCTAATTAATCTTTTTTGATGAAATTAGAAGAAGTACCATGTAATTTCTTGTCATTTAATTTGGTACAAAAGAGACCTAAGGTGACTCTTTCTCTCTCGACTTTGTGCTAACGAAGGTGACTTGCAGAATCATCAAATCAAGCATGTAGTAAAAAATAAGACCATATAGAAGGGAGTAGGAGGCAAGGAGAAGTGGATCAAGGGAAAGATACTGTCATGGGACTTTGGGCTCATGCCCCTTGGATGTCAAGTCCTTGACAGATTTTACTAAGCCAGTCAAAGCCAGCAAGTTCCAGGACTTGATAGTTTGCTGAAGGGAATAAAGCTGTTTGAAATATTTAGTCAGTCTCTAATACAATAGGTCCCCTGTCAGAAAAATCTGAAACAAAAATCTACTACAGGAGTCAGTGAAGGAAAGCCTTTATTACACTTTTCACGAGAGAAGTGGGCACATTGCACTCTAGTAGCACGTGAGCACTGGCTCAGTGATAGAATTAACTTTTAAATAGTAAGATCCATGATCCATACTCCACCCACCAGGGCTAGGATTGGTCTACTTCATGAGTTACACTCTTCCTGAACAGCCCATCTCATGTTTCTCCATTTTCTATTAACTCCTCCCACTTCAGGCATCCCATGTCCAAAAATGGCGGCCATCTCTGCCTTGGGGTGTATCAGTTAATATTCAATAAGCTTATTAAGCAAGCACAGTGGAGAAAAGCCTTTGCCCTTTAGAGGCCACATCCTTGACCCCAATGGGTTGCAACTGATTTAGCCCCCAGGGCTCTTTCTTAAGGAACTGGTTGTTTGCAGAATGTTTGGGGCACTTTCTGATTGGTTGAGGGACTCTCCACAAGATCTTGGAAGTCCCCAGAATCCCCATGTTCTGTTGTGGAAGCCTAACTTCTAATCCTTTCTCACAATATCCCCCTTTTCTTTTCCAGTAAAGATTTGGCTTCCACACATTCCCAATTTCCTTATCCTCTAAATTCTTTAACATGATTTCGCATTCTCCATCCCTGGGAGAAGTCTCATTGGTACTTTCAATCATCATCCTTATATTGCCAGAGCCAGCCATCTGAACTCCCACCATGGGTCCTACTGAGATAATCTTAGTGAGGAACGTCTCTATCAATCATGGTACAAGTCCTCTAATGCGAGGAACTATACAACATCCTACAGCATTTAATAGTCCTGCAGCCACAATTATGTTAGCGATAATGGATACAGCCATTCCTTTTCCATTTGCCAAACCAGGATTCTAAACATCCCTTCAATCAATTATCTATCCCAGAGTTCTCTGCCAACTCCTCAGCTAAAGTGGTTAAACCTTGCAATGCCTTAGTGATGGTTCTATCTGGTGCTGCACTGCTGGGCAACATTTCATCAGGGGATTTTGGGGACTTAAAACAATATGGGAGAAGGAAGGGAGAAATTGACCAATGCATTGACAAATTAAAATGAGGGCAGTCCCCTTATTAAGTACAGATACAGAGACCCAAATGTAATGATAAATTGTCCGTTTAAAGCTTCAGAAGTCTCTTCTCATACAGCTGTCTGAAACTCTGGACATCATCCTGTGAAGTCTTCTGGTCTAAGTGCTGTTCAAACAGTGTCCAGCAGACTCTCTTCTTGTAGAGATCTTCCTTCTTGTGTCCATTCTCCTCCAGCGTTGATCTAAACACAATTTTTAAATTACCTTGCCAATAACCAAGGCAAATAATGAAAGTTAACTCAACCCTCATGTCTCCACCATTACAGAGTCAAAATTGGGACCTTGGCCAATTGTTGTATTTTAAGAAACTCAAATTAGAAAAATTAGAACCTGAGTTACACTCTGCATTACTTCTAGTTTTATATCTTGCATTAATTCATTATTCATTCCTATTCATATTCCCCCATCAGAAGGATGAGATTCCACTAAGGAATTAATAACAGACTCCAATACATAGTAGTTAATTTACAACCACTACATATCAAATACTAAAATAATCCCAACTTCTAGTCATGTACAAATAAATAATCCTTAATTAAAATGGATGCTTCTTTCAAGTCATTTACAAGATAAGTCGCAAGCTGTTTTTCTTTTGACATGAATTAATTGTAACAAACTGAAACAACTTTAGCATTAACTAAGTACTAATTAAGAAACAGAATAATATCCTGGTTCCACAATCTCCTGGCTTAATTATCCCCATACCATTATGAGAAATTAAAGGACCCTGATTTATACAGGAATAAACTAGAAAATGTCAAGACTGAATACTTAATTCTGAAATTCTAGGCCAAATAACTCAATCTTATACTTGCATCTTAGTATAATAACTTCAGATGTTCCCGCATCAATCTGTTGTTTAATAGATTCAATATTTATGCTTATAAAACTTATGATTATAGGAATTTGCCATGAAAGAAGAGGGAAATAACTAAAGTAAGGGAACAATGCTTCCCTAGATTCATGTCAATTCCAGGCAGAAGTGATATAGTAACCAATTGTACTGAGTCAGGTTTAAAGTCTGCCAGGTGTCATAATAGGGAAACTGAGTCAGGAGAATCCTACCTCAGCCATGCAGAAAAGTCGTTCTCCTGACTTTGCCATGAGAACACCCTCTTGCAGCTCATAGATGCAGCTCACAAACCTCTTTGCAGGTTGCTGATGTCATGGGTCAGTAGCTCAGTTGTTAACCATACCTGGAGTTAGATTCAGAATAATAGTTCATTAACAGTCCCCAAGGTGTTAGATAGCAAATTCCCCTCATCAGGGTTTCAGGTGTGACTATAGTGTCACATTAATTAGAGAACATCTCTGAAGTGAGCTCTAAGTAGTTTGCATAACTTCCTACACATGTTCTGGTTCCTAATAACATCCTGAGTAAAATAAAATTTCCATTAAGATCATAAGCTGCTACTCTAAATAGATTTGCTTCTCTGTTTCTTAAGCTTATTTATCCCTCTCTAACCATTCTTAATCTGAAAGAATGAGACATTCAGGACTTCAATCTTATACACATGATGAGTTCAAACAGTAATTTTACCTCTTGCTAGGCCATGGAATGAATTCAGAACAAAACAGTAAAATCTTTCCTACTTATAGCTTATTACAGAAATTTAGGTGCTTTAGTATTAATCACTAGTCTTAGATCTCTGATGCTGCTTCTACTGAGACTATTTCTCTAAGAGCACCCAGTTAAGTCCAATCCAAGGACACAACAAACCCAGGAATGAAACTCTAAGTTCATAGGATGTTTGGACATAATTTTCATCAACAACAAATTTTTACTGTAGCAAATTAGATTACAAAGAAATTTAGTAGGCCCTCTAAAGGAATATCAAAGATCCCAGGAATCAGCAGTGCTGTCTACAGGCACTCTGTCCAATATAAACTTAATCAGACTGTCAAGATTTGTGCCAAAGCCCCAGAGCCCTACTCACCTGCCCCATTTTCCCCTCTCTGGTCCCTAGGGATGCATCTCTTAAGACTGAAATGAGATCATTTAAGGCTTTTTGTAAACTTTAAAGCATTATATAAGGTCCTGTACTATTTAGGGATAGGAGATGGGGTGGGGGCAGGTGGCAAAAAGTTGTAAAGAGTCTCAGTCGAGGCCAGGTATCAGGAGAAACTTGCTAGCAATGAGAGCTGCCCTAAAGTGAGATGGACTCCCTTGAAGTCCCTTGGACCCTCCCTGGTGTTCTTCAATCAGAGGCTGCATAACCACTTCTCAGGTATGTTATGGTGGGAATTCCTTTTAGGAAGAGGGTTGGACTCAATGGTCTCTTATGTCCCTTCTAGCTCTCACATTGTGTGATTCTTTGGTAAAGAGAGTTCTGGAACTGCCTCTGACACTTAGCACCTGTGTGTCCAAGGACAATTCACTTCCCTCTCTGAGCCAGTTTCTCCTTCTGCCCTGGGTGGTTGTCTATGAAAGTTAAAGTCAGACACAGTATGGTCCACAGAACCTCTGCTACCCATATGCCCGCCACAGGTGAAGTGTTGGTGCCAAGGGGCATCCTTGAAGCCACTCTTACATGCCCAATCCTTATGTGGGTACTTAGGTTCTCCCAGAGCTGCTAGGGGCTCAGTGTCCTGGCCAGGATACCATTCCTTATGGAATCACGCAGAGCAGTCAGACTGTTGCCCAAACCACAGGCCCTGCTGTCCCTCCCACCATCCTCCATCAGCCTTTCCCAGCCACCTTCCTATCTCCTAGACTAGTTTTCCCTTGACTCATGGAACTTTCTGATAAAACCGACCCTAGCCACCATAAATTCTCAATTCCTTCTGAAGATATCACCTGCTTTGGTGATTTTGCCAGCATTTGTTGGTTTGATGTTTGTATTTTCTTTGTCCTGCAAGCATCATTATTCTGAACTTTAGCAGTTTTCCTCACTATACCTTTCTCCAGGCTCCATCAGAGGAAGAGACAATTTGTAAAAGAACAATAATTATGATTGTTTACATATTTGTATGTGTGGATGTGTACTTTGAGTTTTTCCCTAATACAGGCCCTGATGCAAAGTGGAGTAATGTTGTCATCCAAGGAATAACTGGAGAGCATTCCCTGAAGGGAAAGGGCCTCACTGGCTCCACAAACTTCCTAAAGAAAAGATCCACCCCCAGATACTCTCAGCCTCAGTCTGGCCAGGTAAGAAGACCACTGTTCCAGACATATATTTTCCATATTGACTTCCCAAGGCATCACAGATGGGGCAGGGGGGAGGGGGGAGGGGAGTGGGGGGGAGAGGGAGAGAGGGAGAGAGAGAGAGAGAAAATGAGAGCAAGAATTTCTTGGGTGCTTACCATGTGCCAAGCACTGTGCTAAACATAAGCACTGCGTTTATCCTAGGGGATGGGTGAACGGGTAGGCAAGGCAGCAATTAAGGAGACAGAATAGCAGAATATGGGAGAGTGAATTCAGGCCATTTTGAGGTGAATCATGGCTTGGGA
>NW_020943984.1:94603-124534 GCF_900497805.2 Vombatus ursinus
TAAAAAAATAAAATTAAGGAGTGAGAAAGGAATGCACTAGGAGAAAGCGAAAGGGAGAGGCAGAATGGGGGTAAATAATCTGACATAAAAGAGGCCAGAAAGAGTATTTACCCTGGAGGCAAAGAGTGGGGAGGTGGTAGGGAACAGTTGTACCTCGCTCTCATCAGAAATGGCTAAAAGAGGGAATAACACACACACACACAAAATGGGTATAGACATCTATCTTACCCTACAGGAAAGCAGGAAGGGAAGGGCAGAAGAGAAGGGGGGTATAAAAGAAGGGAGGGCAGACTGGGGGAGGTGGTAGAAGCCAAACACTTTTGAGGAGGGATAGGGTGAAAGGAGACAGAGAATACAATAAACAAGGGGGAAAATAGGATGGAGACAAATACAGTTAGCAATCATAACTGGTAAAAAAAAATTTCTTGAAGCCAAGTTCCTCTGATAAAGGCCTCATTTCTCAAATATATAGAGAACTGAGTCAAATGTATAGAAATAAGAGCAATTCCCCACCACATAAACCATCAAAAGATATGACCAGTTTTCAGATGAAGTAATCAAAGCTATCTATAGTCATATGAAAAAATGCTCTAAATCACTATTGATTGGAGAAATGCAAATTAAAAATTGTGAGTTACTACCTCACGTATTAGATTGACTAATAGGAGAGAAAAGGAAAATGTCAAATGATGGAGCGGATGTGGGAAAATTGAGACATTAAGATACTGTTGTAAACAGATTCAACCATTCTGTAGAGCAATTTGGAACTATGCCCAAAGGGCTATAAAACCATGCATACCTTTTAACCTAGCAATATCACTACTAGGTCTGAATCTCAAAAGAGATATTTTTAAAAAAGGAAAAGGACCTATACTTACAAAAATATTTATAGCAGCTCTTTTCTTGTAGCAAAGAACTGGAAATTGAGGGGATGAGCATCAATTGGGGAATGGTTGAATAAGTTGTGGTTATATTATGCTATAAGAAATGGTGATCAGAATAGTCTCAGAAAATCCTGGAAATACTTACATGACCTAATGGAAAGTGAAATGAGTAGAACCAGGGGAACATGGTACACAGTAACAGCAATATTATAAGATGATCAGCTGTGAACAACTTAGCTATTTTCAGTAATAAAGATCCAAGAAAACTCTGAAGTACGTAGAATGAAAAATGCTATCCATCCCCAGAGAAAGCACTGAAGGTGTCCGAATACAGAATGAAGCTTACTTTTTTTTTTAACTTTCTTCATTTTTCTTGAGGATTTTGTTTTTTGGTCTGTGTTTTCTTTTACAACATGACTAATAAAGAAATATGTTTTGGCTTAGATTCTTGAAATCTAGCCACTGCTCAGATTCTTAAAATCTAGCCACTGCTCAGATTCTTAAAATCTAGCTACTGCTTAGATTCTTAAAATCTAGCCAATAGCTCACTAATGTTCAGACTCCTTAAGAGTCTGCCCAATATGGCAAAGGTTCTAATCAACCTTGTCTTTGTCTGGAAAAAAAAAAAGAAATATGTTTTGTATGACTCAACATGTATAACATATTGGATAGCTTGCCTGCTCAATGCGGGGGGGGAGTTGAGAGGGAGGAGGGGAGAACATTTCAAACTCAAAATTTTTAAAATGAGTCTTAAAATTTGTTTTTGCATATTATTCTGGAAAAATAAAATACTAAATAAATACTAAACAATAACAACAATATAAGTGGACCATTCCGCAGACCCTTCATGTAATGTGAATTTGCCCATGGATGTGGAAAAGGGCAGGAGGGAGGCAGGAAGGGGACTTTAGCCCGGTGGAGGAGGGGCCAAGACATGGCTCAAGAACACATGGGGTTGGGACACAGTGAAGCAAGCACAGGAGGAGGAACACATGGCTGGTGGGGCCAGCCACATGAGGGCCTGTCTGGAATCAAAAGTAAGAACACACTGGCAGGGAGGCACATGGGGGCTGCACATGGAAACATTCAGGAGAGGACAGGCCACACACGATGGGAACCAGGGACAGATACATGGTACCCCAACATGGATGGACAAAATAACAAAATGCAGGGACCAAACTCTTGGGTGGGTGGGCAGACTGAAACCAAGGTCTCCTCTCTCAGCACCAGAGGTCTCAAGCCACGTCCTGATTCAGCAATGGTGGTGGCTATCTCTCTGCAGATCTGTTCCTCTGCATTTACTTGGAGGACTTTTTTTTAGCTTTTTCTTTGGGGGGAGGGAGTTGGTGGTGGTAGTGATGAGATCTAGAGATTAAGGGGTGCTGGGACCCCGAGATTGTGACACGTGGGCACTGCCTGAATGAATTCAACCCAAATCATCTTTCAGCCAGAGAAAAAGTTTATTAGAGATAAACCATGTGGGCCAGGTGATGCCCATAAGGAGGATCTGGATGAGAAAAGCTCAGCTTTTAAATGGGGGCCAGGGTGGATCTTATATACACTAAAGTAACTTTGGGTGACCAGGGAAGGGGCTGGGAAAAGGGTCTAGGTGAGAATTCCCATTGGAATGTCTAAAAGATTGAATAGACAATGGGAATAGATAATGAGAGGTACTGGAAGGAAGAAGCATGAAAGGCATCTGAATAAGATCAAAAGGTGGGCCTAGGGCTTTCAAAGGCAGATAAGGGGAGTCAGTAAGGAACCCTTTGAAACCAGAGTAAGAAAAGTTTAAGGGTTTTCTGGGGCCTGTAGACAAATGGGAGCCAGATTCTTTTTAGGGCAAGGGGCGAAGGCGCATCTGAATAAGATCAAAAAGGAAGGGCTAGGGCTTTCAAAGGGAGATGCGGAGCTGGGGCCCATAGACAAATGGGAACCAGATTCCCTTTGGGTCAAGGGGCAAAGATCTCGGGCTTGGGCCCATACCCCATCATTAGGAGGCCACAGAGCACCAACTTGAGGGGCAGGAGCAGAAAGAGATCCCACTACACTATGGTAAAGTTTACATAGGTGTTTTTTTGGAATGCACATTTCTTATAGAATTCCTTACATAAAGTCCAATTTGCACAATGTGAATTTCCATAAAGCACCATGTGTCTGTACTCCTTTCTGTTCCCATTCAGTTTTCTTCAAAGGTCTTTCATATGTAAGTTTTCTAATATTACTCTTCTTAACTTCTTTCTTACTCATTTTATGGTTAGGTTTACCTAGCTCTCAGAGGGAAAAGTTGAGTTGCCCCACTACTATAGTTTTCCTGTCCATTTCTTCCTGTAATTCATTGAACTTTAAGAATTTGAATCCTATGCCATTTCCCAAATATATGTTTACTATGGATATTACTTCATTGTCTGTTCTTCCTTTGAACAAAAGGTAGTTTCCCTGCTTACCCATTTTTAATAGTGCTATTTGTAATTTTGCTTTGTCTGAGATCATGATTGCTTCCCTTCCATTTTTTACTTCAGCTGATGTATAACAGTTTCTGCTCCAGCCCCCTATTTTAATTTGGTGGTTCTCTCTTTGTTTCAAGTATGTTTCTTATTAAAAAAACAAAAACAAAAACAAAAACAAACATATTTTTGGATACTGGTTTCTAATCCATTTTGCTACCCGCATCCATTTTATGAGTGATTTTATCACATTCATACAGTTAGGATGACTAACTATACATTTCCCTCCATCATATTTTTTCTGTTTCTCATTCTCTCTTTTTATCTTGTCTCTCCTCTAATTTCGATTTTGCATATGACCACTCTGTTCTTTTATCAGCCCACCCTTTTATCACTACTTTTTTTTTTCTCTTTTCCCATTCTCTTACTTACCTATAGGGTAAGATAGATTTTTATGACCAAATGAGTAAGTATGTATAGATACAGATATAAATATAGATGTAAATATTTTCCCCTTTTGAACCAATCTGGATGTGACTGAGGTTCGAGCATTGGCCATTCCCTACCCCCCAACCCCCCACCACTTTGCACTCCAGGGTAAAATGTCTTCCTTGCACACCTATTTTATGGGACATCATTTCCCTCATTCTTTCTCTCCCTTCTGCTTTCTCCCAGGGCATCCATATTTTTTGCCTGTCCCTTTATTTTACATCATCCCAACCTAACTGGCTCACTCCCAAACCTTCTTTCTATGTAGAATCCTTCTACCTGCTCTAATAATGATAATATTCTTAGAAGATATGTTTATCCTCTTCCCTTATAGAAAAGTACATAGTTTAACCATATTGAGTTGCTTATGATTTCTCTTTCATCTTTACCTTTTAATGCTTCTTTTGAGTCTTGTATTTCAAAGTCATATTTTTTCTTCAGCTCTAGTCTTTTCATCAGGAATGCTTCAAAGGCCTCTATTTCATGAACTATCCATTTTTTCCCTCCATGTGTTTCCCCAGAGAGCAAGCCTGTGGTAAGTGCAATGTTCTCAGAGAGTATGTCTTCAACCCCAAATGTCTTGTCTGTTGAGTGTCCTGAGGCTAGATGTGCTTCCACTGAGAGCAAGCCTTAGGAAGCAGGCATGGAAGCAGAGATGAAACCATAGGCAAATGCAGGTCTCACCAGTACGAACAGAACAAAATATCTCTGTCTTAGTTTCCTTTCACATGTTTAATCATTGTAATTTTGGTGAAATAACAGGCTATGGATGATAAATTTTTATTAACTTTTTTCAAATGTCCAACTAGGCAAAGAAACTATTTTAATGAAGTTTGTTTTTATAGAAAAAATAAAGCAATCAACAAGCGTTTCTTAAGTACTTCCTGCATAAGAGGAACAGTGCTAGGTTCTGGAGATACAAACACTATTAAGGACACAGTCCTGATGAGGAATGCCCTGGACAACAACTTGTATCCAGATAATGACCTTGACAACACCTTGTATCCTGAGCCCCTGAACTAACCAATCACGCTCCAGCCCCTCACTAATACCTGACCACAAAACCATGCAGTACCTACCATTGCTTACCCTGCAGTAACCTTGGAACTAATTAACATGCCAACTTTTCCATCAGCCAGTCCTAGGCATCCTTACCTTATAAAAGAACCACTTTCACCTTGCTCCTTCCTTCCTTAAGGAGAAAAGCCTGTTGGGTGAGTTAAGCCCAAATAAATGCTCTTGCCTGATTGGGACACAGCCTGAGTGAATTCTTTTGAGACGACACCACAAAACACGCCTTGCCTCCCAAGAGTCCCTAACCACTAGAAGCTTATGTTCTAATGAGACAGGAAATACATAAAAATATATAGAAAATAAATGCAAGTAAAGGCAAAGTACAAAGCAGTCTGGGATCGAGGCCACTAGCACCCAGAATCAAGAAAGGCTTCACGGAATAGGCAAAGCTTGAACTGTGTCAGGATGGAAGATAGGGATTCTCTGAGGCCTAAGGATAGAGGGCCAGCTTCAGAGTAAGAAGGGCTGAGTTCAAGTCCTGCTTTGGACCCATGCTAGCAGCATGACCACGGTCAAGTCATCTAACCTCTTAGTGACCCAGACTCTGTAAGATCAGAGACACATTCACATGGGTTGTCAGTCTTACTGAGGAGGCAGAAAGATGAAAGAGTGCTTGACTAGGTACACCCTGACTTGCCCTTGCCTGAGGTCACATAGCTAATGAATGCCTGAGATTAGATTTGAACTCAGATCTTCCTAACTCCAGGCCCAGTGCTCGAACCACTGAACCACCTAGATGGAGGGATTCAGAGATCCCAGAAGGCTGTTGCCAAGCCACTGTCCAGGAGGCTGCCTGGAGACCAGGGAAGGATAAGAAAAGAGCTCCTTCTTAGTGCATGGAAGTTCTGCAAGTGCTCAGTTCCTTCTAAATTCACCACCCACCCTGAGGAAAACCTCTTCATTGTCCTACCTGAATTAGGAACTCCCCAAGTAGCTTCATGTATGGTGGGTGCAAGGTCTTGCAGCAGGACCTATCACCCCACAAAGAATGTAAACTGCCTTTAATATAAGGAGCAAGAGAAGCTTCAACTATCCCATGGGAAAACTTGGAAGCTTTTGGACACTCCACTGCCTATACAGACTTCTGGGTCACACACTTCAAGGGCAGAGAGGAAAACTTTCTAGCAAGAGAGAACAGGGACCCTGAGGAGCAGGATCGTTTTCAGTCACAAAGGACCAGGGTCCCTGAGGAACAGTATCCCTTACAGTCCCAAAGGAACAGGACCCTGAGGGGCAGTATCCCTTCTGGTCAAAAGTGAGCAGGGACCCCAAGGAGCAGGATACATTACATTCAAAAGGGATAAGTGGTTCTTCCTGGGTGAGGCCCAGAGCACAGAGCAGGAAAGCAGTGAAGAAACCTCTTCCCAAATCACATCACTTTGGAACCACCAAAAACTTTCAAACCCCCAGAACTAGCTCTGAAAAGAGCAGTGTGAAAGGCCTGAAGCTTCAGACAATCCCCACGCCCCCCACCCCAGTCACTTGGACTTTAGCTGAAGTATAAATGGCAATGGTAGAAATCATGAACTGAGACAAACCAAAAGCTGAAATAGTCCTAATTCAAAGAGATAAGCAGGGAAACTATATCTTGGTAAAAGGTACCATACACAATAATATAATATCTTTACTTGCCAAATATGCACCAAATGACAGCATGCCCAACTTCTTAAAGGAAAAGTTAAATGACTTACAGAAGGAAATAGTAAAACTATACTAAGGGGTGACCCCAACTTTCACCTCTCAGAATTAGGCAAATTATGCATAAAATAATAAAAAGAAGAAGTTAAGGAGAGGAAAAGAATATCAGAAAAGTCAGATAAGATAGAATTCTGGTGAAAACCAAATGGAAATAGAAAGGAATATAGCTTTTTCTCAGCTGTACATGGCCTTCACAAAAAATGGACACATATTAGAGCATAAAAACTTCATAACCAAATGGAGAAAAACAAATATTACATACACCTTTTACAGACCACAATGCAATATAAATTACAGACATGTGGAAACATAGATTAAAATTAATTTCAAAGGAAAAGATCCAATCCTAAAGAATGAGTGGGCCAAAGAACAAAACATAGCATCAACCAAAAATTTCATTAAATGAATTACAACAACGAGATAACATACCAAAATTTGTGGGATGCAGCAAAAGCAGTACTTAGGGAAAATTTTCTACCTCTAAATGCTTACATCCATAAAACAGAGAAAGAGCAGATCAAGGAACTGGGCATGAAATGTATAAAAATAGGAAAAGAATAAATGAAAAATCTCTAATTAAACATCAAAATAGAAATCCATAAATCAAACGCGAGATTAAGGAAAAAATTAAAAATCAAATTAAAAAATAAAAGCAGGTACTGCTTTTATCAAAATACTAATTAAACAGATAAACCACTGGGTAACTTGATTAACAAAAAGAAAGAAGAAAACTAAATTACCAGTCTCAAAAATAAAACAGTGAATGCATAACCAATGAAGATGAAATTAAAACAACCCTTGTGAGTTATTTTGCCCAATCACATGCCAGCAAAACTGACAATGTACATGAAATGGATGAATACTTACAAAAATCTAAACTGCCCAGGTCAACAGAAGAGGAAATAGAATATATAAAAAACCCTATCTTAAAAGAAAAAAAATTGAACAAGGCATAAATGAGCTCCCCAGGAAAAAATCCCCAGGACCAGATAGATTTGAAAGTGAATTCTACTAAACATTTAAAAACATTTCATCCAAATACTATATAAACTATTTGAAATGGCAGGTAAAGAAGGAATCCCACCCAATTCCTTTTATTGCACATATATGTTTTTGATACCTAAACAAGGTTGGAGGCATATACACAAACTAATACCTTATTGGTGGCGCTGTGAAATGACACTTCCATTTTAGAAAGTAAGTTGGAATTATGCAAAGAAGGTAAAAAAAAAAAAACATCTACAAAGCCTTTAAAACAAGAACTCCATTACACCCCAAGGAAATCATCAATAAGAAAAACAGTCCCATATATGCCAAATTATTTATAACAGCACCATTTGTGACAGCTATGAATTAGATACAAAGCAGATGCTCATCACCTGGGCAACTGCTAACTAAATAAGGTGTGGAACATGAACATCGTGAAACACTGCTACCATGCTGTAAGAAATGATGTGTGTGATGAGTACAGAGAAGTATGGAAAGATCTTTGTGAAGTGATGCAAAGTGAATTAAGCAGACCCAAGAAAACAGTATATGTACACAGTAAGTACAATTGAAATGGAAAGAATGACACGGCAAAAATTTGAAAGTACCTGTAACAAAATGTTAAAGATCAAATGGGACTGAAAAGGAAACATGAGAAGACACCATCACCCTACCCCATCTAGGACATGAGAGGTCCACAGGTGTTGCACATTGCACACCTTTTCCTGAATGCATCAATCAGTTGTGCTCACTTTTCTTTTTCTCCCTAAAAGAAAAAATACAATTTGTTACATGACATGGCTCTCGAGGATGGGTAGAAGGAGGGATACATGGGATGTCCCAGTAATAGAAGAAACATAAAATATCAATAAAAAAGTTTAGAAAGTATCTCCAGGGAAATAATGGAGGAGGGGAAGTAGGAAAGAAAGGGATTTGGGTTAGTGATTATCAATAGATCCAATCTATACTACAAATCTGTGATTATGAAAACAATTGTTGTTGTTTAATCCTGTCTGACTTTTTCCGACCCCATTTGGGATTTTCTTGGCAAAGATATTGGAGTGGTTTGCCATTTCCTTCTGAAGCTCTTTTGACAGATGAGGAACTGAGGCAAAGAGGGTGAAGTGACTTGCTGAGGGTCACAACTGGTAAGTGCCTGAGTCCAGGTTTGAACTCAAAAGATGATTCTTCCTGACTTCAGGCCCATTGGGACACCTAGCTGCCTGGAAAACAGTTGAAACTTGTTAAAATGTGAGAAGTTGATCAATGGAAAAAAATTAGTTATGCAATGTACTGAAGCAAACACATGAAATAACTTAGTGTTTGATAAATCCAAAGACAGCAATTGGGGTGGGGGGGAAGGGGGTGATAGGGTGCTTGGGTGGTTGTACTGGGACCCCAATTCCAAGACCATATTTCTCCCTAACCTCAGAAACCCTATCCCTGGCAGCTTCTCCTCAGCCCAAGGACACTATGCATAGAAGTTACTCATGAGTCAGCCTCAGCAACACTAAGCAACACTATCTCTCTCCCTGGTGCAGTTACAAACTGCACCTGTAGGAGTTATTAGTTGAACTGGCTTTGTGTTGGCTCATAAAGATATTCATACCCACTGGAGAATCTGTACCAACTCCATACCTCATCATCTGTATCTTGAACTCCTCATATGCATCCCAGACTTAGGACATATGTATACTCCCTACATGTATCTTGTCAAACAAGACTTTGATTGGTGGCAGACTGAACAGCCCTCAGTCAGCTTTGACTTCTAGTTAACTTAGTGATGTAGCAGGCCTCAAAACCACACTTCCCTGTAGCTACATCCCCCTCACCTTGGGCTTTTCCTGATGAACTCTGGGTAAAACACCTGAGCAGTAGATGCAAAAAGTGCATGTTCCTTTAAGAACTGACCACTCCTTAACCACTCCCTAATCCCACCCTGAATCACCTAGTTAGCATATTTGACACTTGTTTTACTATAGTTTATCCTATGTAAATTTTAACTGAACCCCTCTAAGGTCGCAGGTTCTTTAAGAACTTTTGCCCATGGAAAAGTGTAACAATAAATCTTTGCCAACTTGACTTAAGGAATGCCTGACTCTGTGAATTCATTCCAGACCACCCTGTCCTGTACTTTGGTCCTTGAGAGGTCTCTGAACCTCTCAGACCACAACAGGAGCACACACTATTTGATGAAGGAAAAAAAAATACAAAAAACAAATGGGATAAGGGAAACGTAGTTTGCCAGAAGTTTAATAGGACATCAACATCTCACAGCACCTTTCAAATTAATTACAAATGGATACATGAATTAGGTGTAAATGGGGATTCAACAGCAAATTAGAAAAGCAAGGAGGAAATCACTTTTCACAGCTATGGATAGATAGGGTAAGAGGTTATGACAGAACAAGCAACAGAGAGAATCACAGAAAATAAAATGAAGAATTCTGCTTCTATGAAGTTGAAATGTTTTTGCACAAACCGATCCAATGCTGTTAAAATGAGAAGGGTAACAGTTAAATGAGGAAAAACATCTTGGCACTAAAGTTCTCCAAGGATTGTTGCATATGCAAGATATAGAAGGAACTGATTCCAGTTTCTAAGATTAAGAGTCATTTTCCAATAGGTCAAAGGAACAGGAAGTTTTCAAAGGAACAAATCCAAGCTATCAATAGCCCTATGACAAAATGTTCCAAGTCCCTCAGAATGAGAGAAGTGCACATTAAAATAACTCTCTTCTTTCATTCTGTAAATCATAGAGATCGGCAGGGTCAGGGACAGTCCCCTCTTTCTGTTCCACAACAAGTTACATGGAAACGCCCCTTTCATCAGGTGCTGATTGAAACCAGAACAAAAAATAAATATACCATTAAATTAAATGACACCAAACAAAAGAGATCATGATGGAGAACGGGAGGGGAAGAGTTCCTAGACTGTCTCAGATGTTTGTGGCCACAGGGAGAGACCCAGGCGTGGGCACCACAGGGCTAGCACCCCACTGGAGGGAAAGCAGTAAAAACCCTGCCAGCAGAGTACAGTGAAGACCTGCAGCTTGGGACTGATGTACCCCAGGTTTTACAGTTTAGTCAGGAACTGATTTTCAAAAGCCCCAGGTTTTAATTCAGGTAGTCCACATTACTTGGCAAAAAAAATCTCGAATAAAGCAAGATATTGGCCAAGTTCACAGGGGTAAACAAACTTTGTAAGATGCTGAAGTCACGCCCCCCAACACACACAAGGTTAGACCAGCTGGTTGTATATCTCTGTATTATGGGCCCAAACCTGTAGGTATTTAACTAATTGGCAGAAATTGACCCAAGACAACCCTGTCACCATCAGTAGGTAACCACTGTTAACATTCAGTGTAGTCCCTGGGAAGTGCAGAAACACCCCTCAGGCTTCAGGACATGCCAGACATAACCATTAGGACCCCACCCCAGCATCAGGTAAGCTGCCAGACACCTACAGCCTCCAGCAGTGCCAGTCATCCCCACCCTACTCCCTTAACACAGCACAAGACACCAGGGTCCACTGTGGGCCTCAGGGCAACATCAGTGCAGCACCAGGTAAACATCTAGGGCCTGCATCCCCTGGCACAAGAAGCCTGAAACAGTGCCCTTTCCATCCTCAGAGCAGAGCTCAAATGTAAAAGAAAGAAAAAAAGGCCAAAAAAGATGAGTAAAAAACAACAACAAAAAAATAATCTGACCACAGAAAATTATTATGGTGACAGGAAAGACCAAGACACAAACTCAGAAAAGGACAATAATGTCAAAACAACTATGTGCAGAACCTCAAAGACAAATGGGAAGACGTCTCAAGCCCAGAAAGAACTCATGGAAGAGCTCAAAAAAGAGCTTTAAAATCTTATGAGGGAGGTAGATGAAAAATTGGGAAAAGAAATGAGAGTGGTGCAAGAGAATTATGAAAAAAGAGTCAACAGCCTGGAAAAAGGAAACAGCTGCTTAAAAAACAAAATTTGCCAAATGGAAAAGTACAGAAGCTAACTGAAGAAAACAACCCCTTAAAAGTTAGAATTGGGCAAGTGGAAGCTAACAACCTTACGAGACATCAAGAATCACTCAAAAAATTCAAAATAATGAAAAAATAGAAGAAAATGTAAAACAGCTCATTAGAAAAACAACTGACCTTGAAAATAGATCTAAGAGAGACAATGTCAGAATCTCTGGACTACCTGAAAGTCACAATCAAAATGGAGGACCTGGACAGCATCTTTCAAGAAATTATCAAGGAAAACTTTTCTGATGTCCTAGAACCAGAGGGCAAAATAGGCATTGAAAGAATCCCCCAATCACCTCAGGAAAGAGATCCTACAATAAAAACTCCAAGGAACATTACAGCCAAATTACAGAACCATCAGGTCAAGGAAAAAATTCTACAAGTGGCCAGAAAGAAACAATTAAAATATTGGGAAACCACAATCAGGATTACACAGGACTTAGAAGCTGCAACACTAAAAGATCAGAGGTCATGGAACATGATATTCTGGAAGACAAATGAGCTAGGACTACCACCAAGAATCACCAGCCCAACAAAATTAAGCATAATAGTCCTCAGGAAAAAAATATAGTCATTCAATGAAATATGAAGATTTCAAGTCTTGATAAGAAGACCAGAACGAAACCAAAAATTTGACGTCCAATATCAAAGCCCAAGAGAAGCATAAACAGGTAAACAAGGGAAAAGAAAACATAAGGGATTCAACAGAGCTAAACGGTTTGTATCCCTACATGGGAAGATGATACTTGTAACTCTTAAAAATTGTGTCACTAACAGCAGAGATAATAGGAATATACATAGACAGAGGATATGGGTATAAGGTGAATATGAGGAAATGACAAAAATTAAGGCATGAGAAAGAGGAGTACAAAGGGTGCAGAAGGAAGGGAGAGGTAGAATGGGGTAAATTATCTCACATGAAGAGGTGAGAAAGATCTATTACAGTGGAGGGGAAGATGGGAAGGTGGGCTATGGACATCACTTGAACCTTACTCTCATCCATGGTGGCTCAAGGAGGGAATGATATAAACAATCAGTTGAATGTAGAAATCTATCTTACCTGAAAGGGAACTAGGAAGGGAGGAGATTAACTGACGTAAGGGAGGGCAGATCAGGGGAAGTGGTGGATAGAAGCAAAACACTGGCGAGGAGGGAAAGGGTGAAAGGAGAGAGGGGACAAACAGCAGGAAGAATAGGATAGAAGAAAATACACAGGTAGTAATGATAACTGTGAATGTAAATGGGATGAACTCTCCCATAAAACAGAAGTGAATAGCAGAGTAGATCAAAAACCAGAATCCTACAATATGTTGCTTACAAAGAAAACAGACACAGTTTGGTAAGGAGCTGGAGCAGAATCTATTATGCTTCATCTGAAATAAAAAAAAAGCAGGGGTAGCAATCCATTCAATGAAATAGAAGGATTTCATAGGGAGAAGACCAGCATCAAACAAAAAATTGATCTCCAATATCAAGACCCAAGAGAAGACTAAAAAGATAAAAAGGGAAAAGAAAACATAAGGGATTCAATGGAGCTGAACTGTTTACATCTCTACATGGGAAGATGATACTTGTAATTCTGAAAAATTGTACCCCTAATAGTTCAGCTAGAAGGAAGATACAAAGACAGTGTTAGCACCCTGGGTGTAGTAGCAGCTACATTTGGTAGTACCAGTGTGGGATGGGGGAGTCAGCTACGACAGGGTTTGTGCAATGAGAAAGACATTAATAGGCTGGAGAGTATCCACATAGGATGGACAGGATAGTAAAGAGCCAAAATTCAGGCCATCTGAGGATGAAGAAAACTATGAGGTCTCAGTTTTTCAGTCAATAAATAATTATAAAGTGCCTACTAAGTGCCAGACACTTAGGAAGAAAGAGAAAAGCCAAAGACAATCCCTTTTCTCAAGGACCTCATAGTCGAATAGGGAAGGCAATACTGTTTCTGTACAAACAAACGCTACACAGGCTAAATTGGAAATAAGCATGACAACAAAGGCCTAGAGTTAAGGAGGTCCCTGAAAGGCTTCTTGTAGAAGGTGGGATTCTAAGTGGGACCTGAAAGAAGTCAGGGAAAGCAGGAGGCAGAGGTGAGGAGGGATTGCAGGGAAGAGGGACAGCCAGTGAAAATGGCCAGTTGGGAGATGGAGGGTGTTGTGCAAAGACCAGCAAGGGGGAGGGTGTCACTGGATCACAGACTATCTGGAGGGAGAGTGTGGGGTGTAGGAAGAATGCAGAGATGGGGGCAGGTTGTGATGGGCTTTGAATGCCAAACAGAGGATTTTATATTCGATTTTATATAATATTTATATTTATATGTCTGCCCTGAGTCTTCTCCAGAATAATCACCTGCAGGTTCTTCAGGTGTATGTATATAGGGTGGGCCCTTGTGAAATGGATTAGACAGAGGTCAGGGATCAGAGTAATGGGTGCATCTTGCAAAAAGGGAGATTCAGACTTGATGTCAGAAACACCCAGCCCAGGCTGATTAGAAGAATTCCAAAGTCAACTGAAGCATGGGCTACCTGCCCTCCCTCCCTCAGATTGCCTTGGTTCTTGAGCTAGTCTGGCTTGCCTGCCCTGTGAGTGGCGATGTGTTGGCAGTTTAGTGGAGGTGGCTGGCCCCTTCTCTGCAGCGGTGGCTTCCTCCACTGATGGCTATGAGAGATGGGCAGGAAGCAGGCTGGTTGTTCTGGAGAATGCTGCCACTCCAAGGCCTCTTGTGTGTTTTTGTGTGTATTGGTGACAGTTGGTTAGCAGTTGCTGCTGGTGGTGATGAGGAAGGTGGGCTCTGTCTCTTCCATGATTTCTCCCCTCCATGGTGCCTGTGGGGGCTGGGCTGGAAGCAATTCTGGTAGCTTGGGGGGCGGCTGTTTTTCCAAGGCTCTGGGAATTTTGGGGCATGGGTCTGTCTCCATCTGAATCTGTGGGGAGATGCTGGACAAGGTGGTGGTGATGTATTGACTTGTCTAGCACCTGTTGCCCTCCATCTTTCCCTCAGTTTCCTTAGAAAGGTTATGGTCACCACTGTATAAAACAGCTGACAGACCTCCTCAAGCAGTCAGAGCATGACCTGAAGGAAAACTATTCCTATAATCTACAAAACAGTCACAGAGAGGGTTGCCATGGCAACTCCATCTTCTCAAGTTGTCATCCCACTTGCGTTGTCATGATGTTTTTGACATTGCCTTTAGATCTTTTCCAGAGAACAATTGGTAGAGTTCTTGATTACTTTGAGCTAACACAGCATAGAAATGCAACAACGATATAGTGACACAGCTTCTCTGGACACAGCCCCTCTCATCTCCACATAAACATATCTGATTATCAAGAGTAGGCTTGGTCTTCTCTTCTCAGGAAGAGAATATGGACTTGAGTGGTCGTCAGACATCCATCAAGTTAGAGAGGTCCTCCCTGCCCATTGGTGGGACTTTATGCCCTTGGAGGGGGCCAGGAAGATACATCAGGGGAAACAGTGACCAATCAGGTTCTATTCGATCAACAAACATTTTTAAGCTGCTTCCTTTGTGCCAGGCTCTGTGCTACACTGGAAATATGAAGACCTGTAAGACAGTCCCTGCCCTCTCATGGAGATCACAGACTAATGGGGGAGTCAACAGTCAAACAAGTATGAAGAAACAAGCCATTTACAGGAAACATTGGAAATAATTAATATAAGGAAGGTGCTAGAAATTTGCAGGAAAGGGAAAAGCTTCCTATAGATGGTGGGATTTTAGCTGAGACTTGAAGAAAGCCAGAGAAGTCAGATAGCAGAGATGAGGAGGGAGAATGTTCCAGGTGTGGGGGACAGCCACTGATAGAAAATGCCCAGATTTGAGAGATGAAGGATCTTGTGCTAGGAACAGCAAGGAAGCCAGTGTTGCTGGTATGAAGAGTACACCCTAGGGGTGACGGGGATGCTGGGGGAGTGTGTAAGTGTAAGGTCCAGAATTCCCCTGGTTGAGGAACTCTGTACCTTTCCAAGGGAATATCCCCGTGCACTGGGGTATTCTCTGTTTCCCCAATCAGAGGACTTAGTTTTATTCTGAAGAAAGAGGCTGGAGATTCAGATTGATTATAAGAAGTATTAGTTTAACCAATAGAATCACTTACATAAAAGGGTCAGTCTGAAGTGGCTCCCAGTTGAAACAGTCTCAATAGTGGATCAATCCCCACTTCAAGGCCCCAGAAAAACCCAGTAGTAATTATAGAAAACATACAGAAGGAGGAGGAGTGATAGAGTACATTGTTAATAACTGGTGGATATTTTGAGTTTCTGCTTAGGCAGAAAAGCTTGGGCATTAAGCCGATGTTATTGGGTAAAATGCCCAAACACAGGTTTGTGTACTGATCGTGTGTGGGCCATAAAGCTGTCACTGGGTCCATGTTATGATTTTCATCAGCCGCAGTATCTAAGCTATGGCTCAGTGAAGGAATTATGATTTTTAACAGGTCACCCTGTCTGGGATTCCACCTTAAGTTTATGGCTTTCATTTATTATTGTTTTGTTTATGGCTTTTCCCCAATTTGGACCCCATAGTATGGTATATGGTGCAAGGAAACTGGAAAAGTGAGGGTGGGTAGTTTATGAAAAGCTTCGAATGCCAGAGAAGATTTTCTACTGGATCCTGAGTCGATAGGGAGCCACTGGATACAATTGAGTAGAAAAGCAGGGGTGAGAGGAAGGGCACATAGTCAGACTTGTGCTTTAGGAAGATGATTTTGAGAGCTGAGTTTAGGACAGACTGGAATGGGGATGTCCTGTGGGTAGAGACCTCAGTCATAAGGCTGTTTCAATAGTCCATTGTGTGAATTGAGGAAGGCCTGCACTAAGGTGGTGGCACTGCCAGAGGAGATAAGGGACGTATATGAGAGTTGTTTCAAAGGTAAAATTGATAGATCTTGGCAACATCATGCTGGTTTGTGGGGTGGTTGAGAAGGTCAAAAGTGAAGGATGACACTTAGGTACCAGGCCTGGATGCCTGGTAGGATGGTGGTAATAAGGAATAAGGAATAAGGAATTTTAAAAGCAAGAGTGTTGAGGGAAGGGGGGTAGAAAGAGTTCAATTTTGGACACAATGAATTTAAGATGTCTACAGGACATCTAGTTGGATACTTCCAATAGGCAAGTTGGAGATTCAAGGCTGGAGGTCGACAGACAGGATCAGATTGGACACATAAATGTGAAAATCAGCTGCATAGAGATGTTAATTGAATTCATGGGAACTGATGAGAGCACCAAGTGAAAAAGTATTGAGATAGAAGGACAGGCAGCTCAGGACAGAGCCCAGTGGGATACTCATGGTTACCAGGCATGACCTGGATGAAGATCCAGCTAAGGACACTGAGAAGGTGTGGCCATGGTGAGGTTCTCAGGGGCAGGGACTGTCTTTTATCTTTCTTTGTATTTCTAGTACAATGCTTGGCCCATTGTAGGCACTTAATGAATGTTTATTAATTGATTAAAAGGAGATCCTGGAAAGAATAATGCCACAAAAACTTAGACAAAACCATCAAAAGAAGGGTGAACAACAAAGCAAAGTGATCAGGAAAGATGAGGATTAAGAAAAGAACTTTAGATTTGGCATTTTAGAGCAACATTAATTAGCAACATTAGGGAGAGACATGTCAGTTGAATGAGGGCAGAAGGTAGACTGCAGAAGAATTAAGAAGAAAGAGGAAAGCAAATAGAGGAGACTATTATAAATGGCTTTTTCAAGGAGTTTAGCCACAAAAGGGAGGCAATATATGGGATGATCATTAGAGGGGATGGATAGATCCAGGGGAAGATTTTTTAAGGGCAGGGGAGACACAGACATGCTTGCAGGCAGGGGGAAGCAGCCAGTAAGGGAGAGAATGGGAATGATAGAGAGAGCAGTTTGCTGGAGGAAATGGGCTGGAAGGGGACCCCTTGTGCAGGTAGAGAAGTGTTTGGCTTACTAAGAAGTAAGCACATCTCTATGTGTGAGACAGGGGTGGAGGGGGAGACAGTGGCAGAAGGCATCTGAGTGATGTGAGAGGAAGAGGAGGAGCGAAGAAGCAGCTCTCAGGGAATGACCTCAGTATTTTCAGTACAGCATGAGGCAGGGTTCTCAGCTGAGAGGGTGGGTGGGTGTGGGAAGGAGCCATGGGAGGCTTGAGGAGGGATGACAATTTTCTGAAGAGCCAATGTGGTGAGAGGGATAATGAATTCATTAGAGAAGTATAAAAAGATTGCCTTGGGGCTGCAGGAGGAGCTTTGTCATCTTGTGGGGAAAACTAAATGCTGTTTTACTAGGGAAGGAAGAGGCATGGATCAAACCCATGTCCAGGAGAAATTCTGGGAGACATTAGTCCTATCACACAGGACTTGGAATTGAAATTTCAAAATGTCTTGGTGAATTTGACACTAGCCCTTTATCAATTCACTGTCAATAGTTTTCAGATTGGGAAAAAGGGAATGAAATGGCATCGTGGGCCATGCTTTTCATTATTCTCTTAACACAGCATTTCCTAGTCGATTTTGCAGGGGTGCACACATCGATAATTCCTGGAGGAGGCGCGCTTGAGATCCCACAAAAACACAACACTGACTGCCCTGGATGTTAAATCACGGGCGCCCCGCCCCCTTCCCACACTGCACCTGCCGGGGTCACCAGCCTCTGTTTCCGGGGCTTGTTGAGTCACTGCACCATTTCCGCCCCTTCCTCAGCCAGACCCGCCAGAGAGAAACCGGGGCGTCTGCCCTGGCTGACTGAGCCTAGGCCGTGCCTGGGGGCTGAGGGAAACAGGGCCTTGGCCTTCTCTGGCCCAGCCAGGGGTCGCAAGGGGAGCCCCCGTCCCCGCCTGAGGCCACAGGGCCCCCACTCTTCATCATCCTCGAGTTAGCTGCGTCCTCTCCATAATTAGTTTGTGTTCCATTGGCTGAGGTAAGCCCCCCCTCCGGATGTGACGTCACAGCAGGATTAGTAGAATCTTGGCCCAGCTATGGAGGGGCCGGGTAGAGCTGCTGCTGGGGTCCTCACACCGTCCCTCCCCCTCCCCCCGTACCACACTTTATTCCTGGGCCCCTCAGACTCTTCCCCACATCCCTAGGTCTACCTCCCTGACCAGGCCTGCCTGGGTGTGGGGGGGTGGGGCCGCCGAGAGCCCTTGTGGGGTTTCCCCTCCCCTTACCCCTCCTCAGGTGTCGGGGGCTGAGTCCAGAAGGGGGGGCCTAGCGGTTCTCTCGGTCCCTCCTGTCCTGGGGGTACAGAGCGCATTGGGGAGCGCAGCCCCACCCCATTCCTCCTTTCCGCACTGTCCCTGTCCTTGTGCGGCTGTTTTTATCCCCGCGTCCAAGGGCGCCCTACTTCCCTGGACTTTGTCGGGGAGACCCCGTCTCAGCCCCTCTCTTCTCCTCCTCATTTTCCCCTCCCCCACCCCATCTCCCCGACCCCCAGAGAAAAACAAACCCCTGTTAAACAAGGAGGCCCCCTCAGCTCCCCCTGGGCCGAGTCTGCCAACGCCCTGCCTCGTTCCCCTCCCGAGTCCTTCTCCTCGGTGTCCCCAGGGAGGGTATGGCCTTCCTGGGCCCCTGCAGGGACCCGGCCTGAAGTCTGTCAGCGGGGCACAGACTCGCCCTTTTAGGGGTCTCTGCCTCTTCCTGGGGGTCCCCCCTCCCAGGGACCTGGGTGTGGGAAGAATGTGTCTTTGTGGGGGCCAGGTTTGTACCCCCCCATCCCAGACCCCTGAAGAGGGACAAGGGACAGTTCCCACCCAGGACTTTCACCCATGTACCTGGCTCCTGCAGACCGATGTTTACAAAATTTTAGGAAATTCAGTTTAAAATCTATAACCAGAACAATAACAGAAGCCTCACAATAAGTACCCAGGGTCCAGAAAGACAGATTCTGTTATGGATGAAATCCAGATGTGCATTTCTTTCTGGATTTTAATCTATAGACTCTCACAGGAGCCATGGGTGGCTGACATGATTCATCTTCAGTCCTCTGAACTTAAGATTTATCATTGCAGCTCCTCCTCCTCTTCCTCACCATCATCCTCCTCCTCCTCCTGCAGCTGCTACCTCTCCCTTGGAGGGGACCATCCTGGTGCCGTTTTTGTAAAGCAGTGGCTGAGGAGACCCCGGGACTCGCCATGGACAACAAAAAGCCAGGGGAAGGCGTGGAGACTGAAAACAACGGCCGCATTAATTTGAAGGTGGTAGGGGAAGATGGTTCGGTGGTGCAGTTTAATATTAAGAAGTACACATCACTTGGTAAACTAATGAAAGCCTATTGTCAACGACAGGGTTTGTCAATGGGGCAGATCAGGTTCCTATTTGATGGGCAACCAATCAATGAAACAGATACACCTGAAAAGTTGGAGATGGAGGATGAAGATATAATTGATGTATTCCAGCAGCAGGCAGGAGGCCCTTACTAGAAAGAGAACATGTAACTCTGCTCCAGAACTGTGCTCGCAAGGAAAACAATACATTCATAATTAGAAAACCAAGATTTGGTTCATCCACATTCTGACTACTGCAGTATAGTTTTCTCTCTTCTTTGATGCCCTTCCCCCATTCCTTTATCGTACATAAAGTAACTGGTGTATGTGCACAGGCATAATGCGTGTTTTTTTTTTTTTTTTTAACTAAATGGCTGATGGTATGTTATGATCAACATCAAATGGAGATGGGGAGGGGAAAAAACAAACTGCTTCTGTGAAAATATCTGTTTTCTCCATTAGTGGCATGCTCATTCAACTTTTATCTTTATATTCCAGTAAGTTATTTTGCTCTCACTGTTTAACAACAACAAAAACCCACCAAAAATCCTTGCATACCTTGTTTGATTGGATAATTTCAGTGTTTTTCTTTTATCATTGTAAAACCAAGGATGATTTTGTAACTTTTTTGTAAGTAACTGTTACATGTAGGGCAATCTCTGTTTCTCAGTAGGGATAAATTACTATAAAAAAATGATCCTAGATAGTTTTCCCTTCAAGTCAAACATCTTGTTGTTTAAATAAACTTCTTGTTTAAAATAAAAAATAAAGATTTATCATTGCATTAATTAGAATTCCAATAACTTTCAAAATCTTTTTTTTCCTGTTAATGTTGTGTAAGTTTTGCTAGTTCTGCTCACTTCACTCTTCATCACAATATAGTTGTCTGCCTATTTTCCTTTCGAACTGTCCATTTTGTCATGTCTTATGGCAAAATAATATTCCATGATATTCTTTTGCAACAGTTTGTTTACACCTTCCCTATTAGGTGGCCACTGCCTTAATTTCTAGTTTGAGACTACTCTGAAAAGAGGTGCTCTAAATAATCTGCTTATACAATGACTCCTTTTGCAGTAGGCCTAGTATTGGTATTGTTGGTTCAAAATAAACTCACAATTCAGTGTTTTGGGGGCATACTTCTAACTTGCTTTGCAGACTTGCAAGAACAATTCACATCTTCATTAATGATACATTTATATGCCTATTTTCCCCTAATTCTTCAGACCTTTTGTTTCTTCTTTCTTTATGCTTATTCCCTAATTTGGGCTTTCTTATCTCATTGCTATTGCTAGCATTTCTAGGAGTGTATTGAACAGGAGAGATGTTTCTGGTGTATAAATCCATATTCACACATCCCTTTTTTTTCCATCAAAACATCAGAAAATGAGAGTTGCACCTTCTTTATGGCCAGCCCCACAAACACAGGGGCTCCAACAGCAACTAAGATGCCCTGAACCCTCACACTCACTTTATTACAGTCACTCATATGGGGAAAGTGTCCATAGTATTTTCTCTCCCCAGAATCATTCATTTTTCTCTGACCACCTGAGATGCAACCAGGAGAACCACAGGGAGCAGGGAACTAGTTAGGAAATTACTCTGTCCTTGTTCATGCACCCTCAGAGGTGAGTGGACCAATTTGGTGGAAAGATGCAGGGTGTGAGAGAGAGGTTCCTGAGAAGATAGTGGCTCAGGGGACAGACAATATACTATAGCTAATGAAAGTAAGAAGGGAGATATTCAGATTAGTGGGGCAGGAGGCTACTGGACCCTGACCATCAGAGACTGATAAGGAATTGGGGCAGGGAAGAAGCAGATTATCATGAATTAATTATCCATATGCTTAACTGATCAATTATATTGAATGATTAATAATGCCTGCCTCCTCTTTGTCTTGATGGTTTTCCTTGATTTACCTGATTTGTGACCTGTCCCAGTGTTGTTGTTTTTTCCATCATTATTGACAAGGACCAATGAACTCAGGAGGGTGATGTCTTGACTTGCAAGTGAATTGAATATAAGTGAGGCAGGGCTGTGCAAAGTCACCAGCCTCACTCTCTCCTCCAGGGTCATCAGAGTCTAGTTGCAAGACATAGGTCAAGAAGACTGGAGATGGCCCCAGATGCAGTAGGAGTCCTGTCCCATTAGTTCAAAGAAATTTATGAAAGAAATATCAAAAGTTTGAGTGACATTTGACCATTGTGCAATCAGGCATGCAGGTAAACATTTGCCCAGGTGTGTAGGGCCAGTAAAAAGAAAAACTAAAAAGCCTGGGAGTATACAAGCTCCGAAAGTAAGTGAGGCTACAATTGTATTTATTGTCCTCACTGGTAGGGCTTAGGGTCCAATCCAGCTCCTCTGCTCCTGAATAGTGAATGATGTTCAACATCTATCTCCCACTGTTCTACTCCATCTGAGCAAAGCCATCTCTCTCTCTCTCTCTCTCTCTGTATGTATGTATATATATATATGTGTGTGTGTGTATGTATATATGTGTGTATATATGTATGTAGATATATAGATATATATCTGTGTGTCTCTCTCTCTGTGTCTGTCTCTGTCTCTCTGTCTCCTTTCAGACACTACCAAGCTTATATGGTGTATATTTGGAACTCAGTTCCTTCTCTTCCCAGTCATTCCTTTAAGACCTTCAATAAGTCCATGGGATCACAGGACCCTAGATCTGGAGCTGGAAGAGACGACCTCAGAGGCCATCTCCTTCCATCCCCCTCGTTTTACAGAGGGGGAATTGAAAACCAGAGAGGTCAAGTGACTTGTCTGAGAGTGCACAGCTAGTACATATCTAAGGCAGGATTTGGACCTGGCTTTTCCTGACTTTTCAATGCTGTATCCCCTAGATTCTGCTGCCTTTCATTCTCTCATCTCACTAAACTGCTCTCAAATCTCTAGAAATTCTAAGACTAAAGGTATAAGAAAGCGTTGGTTTTTTTTTTTTTATGTTAAAGGAAAAATACCTTCACCTAAATGGAAAGGTATCTTCTACTAAGTACCCAGTAGATCCTTATTGGCCTGAATGGAATTCTTTGGCTTCCCGTCTGCATAATACTCTATCCTGAAGGTGTCACTTTCTTTACCCCAGCTTTGCCTCTTGCTGATATGAAAGGTTTGAAAGGATTTATACAGTGGCTTGGTTTATGAGATAGTAACAGATGCAAAAATCACTATTTCAGCACCAAAGATGATATAAATCTCCTGCAGGCATCCTATCATGGAAACAACTGAATCCGGCAATGCTCACTTATGCATCAGAGGTGGCCTAAGGTGACATGGTAGCTCTACCACTCTGTGGTTCTTGGAAAAAACATTCTGTCTACCAGAGTCTGATGGGAATGCATCATTTCCTCCTCACTTAGCTCGACATATCTGAGGATTACCATAGACATCGGTGCATCAAGTAGTGTCATCAAAGAGTAAAAAGACAGACTGTGTATAAAACCTGGCTCTAGGGTGATGGCTTCCCAGAAAAGTTACTTCTTTCTACAGCTTCTGTGCTAAGAAAACAAAATAATGGAATGCCTGAGCCCAGTTGCACTTTGCTGACAGTTGATCAGTCTTAAAACACCACAGAGCCATTGACAATGAATCTGCTATGCTTAGAAAAGAGCTGATGTAAATTTTTCCCACTTAATAGTATTTTATTTTTTCTAATTATAAGTAAAGAAAGTTTTCAACATTCATGTCCATAAGATGTTGAATTCTAAATTTTTTCACACTTCTCATTCCCCTCTCTGTTCCCCAAGATGGCAAGCAATTTGATATGAATTATACATATGAAATTATGATAATGTATTTTCACATTAGTCACGTTGTGAAAGAGGAATCAGAACAAAAAGAAAAACTACAAGAAAGAATAAAAAAACCAAAAAAAAGTGAAAATAGTATGCTTTGATCTGCTTTCAGACTCCATAGTTCTTTCTCTGGATGTGGATAACATATTCCTTCATGAGTCTTTTGGAATTGTCTTAGATGACTGTATTGGTGAGAAGAGCTAATAAGTAATTCCACTGCTATATAAACTATTTGGAAAAATAGGTGAGGAAGAAGTCCTACTGAATTCTTTTTATGACTCAAATATGGTGCTGATACCTAAACAAGGAAGAGCCAAAACAGAGAATGAAAATTATAGAACAATATCCTTAATGAATATTGATGGAAACATTTCAAATAAAATATGAGCAAAGAGATTTCAGCAATTTATCACCAGGATAATACACTGTGACCAAGTGTTTTCTACATCTATTGAGATAATCATATGATTATTTCTGTTAGTTTTGTTATTGATGTGGCCAGTTATGCTGATAGTTTTCCTATTATTGAATCAGCCCTGCATTCCTGGTAGAAATACCACCTGGTCATAATGTATTGTCCTCATGATAAATTACTGTTCTCTCCTTGCTAATATTTTATTTAAATTTTTTAATCAATAATTATTAGTAAAATTGGTCTATACTTTTCTTTCTATGTTTTTGCTTTTCCAGCACCATATTTGTGTCCTAAAAAGAACTTGGTAGGACTCCTTCTTTACTTATTTTTCCAAATAGTTTATATAGTATTGGAATTAATTATTTTTTTAATGTTTGGTAGAATTTACTTGTAAATCCATCTGGCCCTGAAGTTTTTTTGTTTTTTTTTTTTCCGTAGGGAGTTCATAGATGGTTTCTTTAATTTATTTTTCTAAAATGGGGTTATTTAAATATTTTATTTCCTCTTCCATTAATCTGGGCAATTTATATTTTTGTAAATAGTCATTCATTTCACTTAGATGGTCAGATCTGTTGGCATACAGTTGGGCATAATAGCTCCTAATTATCGCTTTATTTTCCTCTTCCTTGGTGGTAAGTTCACTCTTTTCATTTTTAGTTCTGATAATTTGGTTTTTATTCTTTCTCTTTTTAATTAAATCAACCAAAGCTTATCTATTTTATTGGTTTTTGCTTAAAACTAGGTCTTAGTTTTATTTATTAGTCAAATACTTTTCTTTTTTTCTTTTACTTTTTAAGCTTAATCTGCATTATTGACATTTTTTTCAATCACTTTTTTTTTTGCTCTTGTTACTTTTCTCCTGGTTCTGCTCACTTCTTTTTGTTTTTTTTTTAAATTTTTTCCCCTTCAATTTATTTATTTATTTTTAGTTTTCAACATTCACTTCCACAAGATTTTGAATTCCAAATTTTCTCTCTATCCCTCCCCTCCGCCCACCCCATGACAGCATGCATTCTGATTACCCTTTCCCTTAATCTACTCTCCCTTCTATCAGTCCCTCCTCCTTATCTTATCCCCTTCCCCTTCTATTTTCCTGTAGGGTAAGATAAATTTCTACACCCTATTGCCTATGTATCTTGTTTCCCAGTTGCATATAGAAACAATTTTTAACATTCGTTTTTAAAATTTTGAGTTCCACTTTCTTTCCCCTCTTTTGCCCCGACCCACCCTCTTTGAGAAGGCAAGCAATTCAATATAGGTTATATATGGTAGCCATGCAAAACACTTGCATAATAGTCATGTTGTGAAAGATTAACTATATTTCCCTCCATCCTATCCCACCACCCATTTATTCTGTTCTCTCTTTTGTCCCTGATCCCTTCCCCCAATTGGCCCTCCCTTCTATCACCCCTCCCTCTCTTATCCCCTTCCACCCTACTTTCCTCTAGGTTAAGATAGATTTCCATACTCAGTTGAGTGTGTATGTTATTTGCTCCTTAAGCCAAATGCCATGAAAGTAAAGTTCACTCACTCCCACTCACATCCCCCCTCTTCCCCTCCACCATAAAAGGTTTTTCTTGCCTATTTTATGTGAGATAATTTACCCCATTCTACCTCTCCCTTTCTCCTTTTGCCAGTACATTCCTCTCTCAGCCCTTCATTTTACTTTTTAGATATCATCCCTTAATAATCAACTCACCCTTTGTCCTCTGTGTGTGTATATATACACACACACATACACACATATATGTGTATATATAAACACACATATATATACAATATGTATATAAATATACATAATACATATGTTCTTTTCTATATATGTTCTATATATTCTCTGTGTGTATGTGTGTGTGTATAGAGAGAGAGAGAATAGGTAACTCTTTTCATCAAGAATATATATATATATATATATGCATACTTTTTCCCCCTGCAACTACCCTAACACTGAGAAAAATCTCATGAATTACAAATATCATCTTTCCATGTAAGAATATAAACAGTTCAACTTTAATAAATCCTTTATGATTTCTCTTTCATGTTTACCTTTTCATGCTTCTCTTGAGTCTTGGATTTGAAAGTCAAATTTTCTATTCAGCTCTGGTCTTTTCATCAAGAATGCTTGAAAGTCTTCTATTTCACTGAATGCCTATTTTTTCCTCTGGAAAGATAATCATCAGTTTTGCTGAGTAGGTGATTTTTGATTTTAATTCTAGCTACTTTGACCTGTGGAATATCATATTCCAAGCCCTTAAATCCCTCAATGTGGAAGCTGCTAAGTCTTGAGTTATCCTACTTGTGTTTCCACAATACTTGAATTGTTTCTTTCTGGCTGCTTGCAATATTTCCAAGGCTGGAACTTTCGGGCAACTCTAGGTTGCTTGCTTTTCCTTTCCTTTAGCTTTCTTCAGCTCCTTTCAGATGGATGTTGCAGGGTGTTTATCTGCCGGGGGCCCCTTGTAGTGCTGCCTCCCTTATTTTTGCTGAGGCACTGGGAGACTCCTTTGTTGTAGAAAGCCGAGGCACCTGGTTGTTTTCTGAGCTGGTTTCCACCAGTTCCCCCTCCCACTAAGTCACTCGGAGGTCCAGGTGTTGGTATTTGCCTGCTCTATCACCTGGGTTTCAGGATCTCCTCCTGTGCTAAAGTGGGGCTTTCAGCTAGCTGGCTGGGACACCTCCCCTTCCATATTACTCCTCTTCCCTCAGGGCAAGAGGGGCCTTTCCTGTTAATCCCTCAAGTGACCTGGGCTACTGCACAGCTGCTCCCCGTCGTTCTTCTGGTTCGGCTGTTCCAGGCTTTTTCCTGGGGTGATATATTTCTGGGTTTTCAGAGGTTGATAGGGGAGGGTGAGAGCAACTACCTTTTCACTCTGCCATCTTGGCTCCCGGAAATGGAACTCCAGGGGTATTTCTTTTATGCTGAGACTAGAGTGCAGCCTACTTGAACCTGTATGACTCTAGCACCCATGGAGAAAGCTAAAGTAAAAGGCTCCCCCTCCCAACTTTATTTCCCACTCACATCCCAATGTCATAATTGCTGACACAAATGTTATCTGGGCTCTTGGGTATTTAACAAAGTGAACAATCTCAGTTAAACTTCCCTCCCTTTCATTATATTCCTAGGGTTAATTCTGCAGTATGCAGTTTTTGATGCTTGGTGAGGGCTGCAGGCCTACTGAACCTCCATTTAAAGAGATGACCAAGGACAGACATCACATTTATCTATGTGCTGCTCTCCTGTGGGACTTCTCAGACTTCTCCTTCATGCCCCTGTGTTATGTACCTGACCCACATTTCAAATTCCTTTTCTGTGTTTTCTTCCATGATGAAATTGCAAGTTCATTGATGGCAGGAACTGTTGTCAATCATCATCATCTTCAAATTCTCCTTCTTCTCCTTCTCCTTCCCCTCCTCCTCCTTTCCTCCTTCCTCTTCTTCCTCTTCTTCCTCTTCTTCCTCTTCTTCCTCTTCTTCCTCTTCTTCCTCTTCTTCCTCTTCCTCTTCTTCTTCTTCTTCCTCTTCTTCTTTATATTATTATCCTAAACATTTAGAATAATACCTGGAGCACAGTAGGCACTAAATATGTGGATATGAATTAACTTTATGGTCCTTACTGTCTCTCAGTCCCTATATCCAAGTAGTTTCTAAGTCCTGTCATTACTGAAACACAACTCTTATTCTCCACCTGTTTCCACTTCTCTTCAGTCTGAATTTCCTTTTCCTTGCTCCAGCTTTTCCCGTTGAAGCTTGACTCTAGGTATTGAATTCACACTTTGGAAGTACCTCCCCTTCTGAAGCCTCTCCAGATGATTGGATGGCTCTTCCCAGGGCCCGGGACCACCAAGGATCATTAGTCTTCAGGCAGCATTCCAGATTTTCTCTATTATACCAACCCTAACTTACAACAGTTTTTTGGCTTTTTCTTTACTGTCTTCTCCCATTATAAAGGTAGATCCTTGAGGAAGGGACTGTCTTTTTTTTCTACTTTTATTTCTGTTCCCAGTGCTTAGCAGAGTACCTAACATATGATACATGGTTAATAAATACTAAATTGACTCACTGACTCAAGCAATCTCATCTTTTCTCACCTGAACAATTGGAGCAACCTGCTGACTGATCCACCTACATAATGTCTCTCTGGTCAGCAATCCTTCATTTGCTCAGATCTCCAGAGTTTTCCATACCTTACATCTATTCATGTCACCCTTTGTTCAATCAACTCTGAAACACCTATAGGATCACACAGGGACCTTTGTTTTTGTCATTGAATGACATTCAAACCTGGCTACACTCCACCTTTCTAATTTTAAATCATAGATATTATTTGTCTTCACATACTTTATGGTCCAAAGATTCTGGTCTTCTCTTTCTTCTCACATGACACTTTATTTCCCATCTACATTGCTTAGCAAAAGCAGTCATCCATGGTTGAGATGCATGCCCCCTTCACCTCTGCCTCTTTAGAATCCTTCATTTCCTTTAGAGCTAAGATAACTTGCCACCTCTTCCTACCTCAAAAGGAATCTGACCATGTTCCTTCTATCTCATACTGTACCTTGTGTTCAGTCAGATAGAAGTGGACTTCAACTTACAAATCGACTCTCCCTCAAACACCTTGACCGCTCATTTCCTCAGCCTACTCATTTCCCATGTCCTACTGTTACATCACACTTTAGTCATATGCAGCCTTGGACATAGCCTTGGTTTTACTATCTTCCACACATATACCACTTCTATGTTCAAGAATTCAAAAATCCTCTTAGTCTACTATGTTTTTACTTCTCTCTCTGACTTCCTTTATCAAACCTTATTCTTCATACCTAATGTGACCTCCAATTCCTCTACCCTTCATTTCTCTTCCAGATCATCTCTCCTGCATTAGACCCTTTATACCCACCTTGCTACTTTGGCTAACTATTTCAATTCTACACCATTCTCTTCCCTTGTATCCCTAGCCTCCTTAACATTTCACTAGCTATGTTTTTCCAAGTCTCAGACTGGGATCTCTCATTCCTTTTGCTACTTTTGCTCTTCCAATTGTGCTGCTGAATAAAGATGGAGAAAATCATGAGATTATTCCTGCTGGATCTACTACAAATTTATGTTACCAAGCTTCAACAGCTCCCTCATTGCTGCTTAGAAATCCTACTATATCTGTCTTATAAACTCACTATTCCCACTCTCCATAGCAGCTCTTCCAAACCTTTTCATCCCTTCTCAAATACCTCATGGCCCCCAAGCTCTCAGCTGAGAATCTTTCCTCATCTTTTACAGAAAACAAGTTAGGTCATTCACCCAGAGCTCTTCCTTCTCCCTTCTCTCTCATCTTAAAAGAAGCATATGCCTTCTGTCAATGTCTCCTCTTTCACCACTGTTTCACTTGATGAGGTATCATTATGCATTAACGAGGCCATATTCTCTACCTGCTCAAGCAACCATTTTTTAGCCTCTCTCCTCCAGCATATTGCTTCCTCTCTCATCCTCATTCTATCACTTACTTTGAATCTCTCCCTGTCTCCTGGCTCATTCCCTACTGGCTACCAACATGCTCATGTCTTCCTCATCCTCAAAAACAATCACTCCTTTCTCCCATCCCCACTGTCAACCTGTATCTCTTCTTCCTTTTGTGGCTAAACTCTTTGAAAAGGCTATCTACAATAGGTGCTTCCACTTGCTTGCCACTCTCTTAACCCCTTATAATTTGCCTTCCAAACTTATTCCACCAATACTACTGTCTTCAAAGTTTCCAGTGATCTCTTAGTTGCAGATCCAGTACTCTCTTCTCAGCCCTCCTTCTCCCCAATCTGTCTGCAGCCTTTCACACTGCTGATCACCCTTTCTTCCTTGGATGTTCTTTTTTT